>NW_027458546.1:0-61738 GCF_050624435.1 Tenrec ecaudatus | reverse complement strand
TACCTTAATACTAAACCTATAAATATAGGTACATAGATCTATTTCCTCATCCTCATATATAAATATATTTGCATATGTACATGTCTTTATCTATAACTCTATAAATTCCCTTTCCCTCCCACATATTTCCTCTATTTCCCTTCACTCTCCTCCTGTCCCACTACCATGCTCAGTCCCCACCTGGATTTCAGCAATTCCTCTTGGTTACATTACCCTTGATCATGCCCTACCAGGCCTCCCACACCCACCTCACCACCAATTTGGATCACTTGTTTTTTTATTGTCCTTGGGTTTGTTAACATCACTTCCTTTCCCCTCACCTCCCTGTCTCTCCTGTCCTCCTGGAACCCTGGGTCCCGTTGTTTTCTCCTCCAGATTGTTAATCCAGCCTATCTTCTTTAGACAGGCCTGCGGAGATAATAACATGCACGAAAACAAGACAGAGCAAAGCCAAACAACAATATACAACAAAACAACAACAATAACAACAAACCACTGACAAAGAATCAAACAAAACACAACAAGAAAGAAAAGCTTGCAGTTAGTTCAAGGATCATTTTTTGTCCTTTAGGAGTGTTTTCCAGTCCAGTTTGGTGTTTTCTTAATGTACAATTACTCTATATAAATTGACTATGCTGAAACAAAGAGTAATTGACTATGCAGAAAAAAGTTCCTTCTTACTCAGGTATAAGTCTCTTTGATTTTTTTTCTCTAGTCTACCTGGACTAACAGAGGTGTCATTGAGGTTGTTTTACTTTCAATGATTTTTTATGGTTGTGTTTTGCTTTGTATGATTTATGGTACATAAAACACAGGATAGTAAATCTATAGAGACAGTAAGTGGATAGAGGCTTGGCAGATTAGGATTGGAGGAAATTAGGAGATAACAACAAATATGAGAAGAAAATGTTCTGGAATTGATTGTGGTGATGATTGCACAAATCTTCTTAATGTGATTGAACAGTTAAATGGTATGGCATATAAAGTATATGCCAACAAATCATTTAAAAATTAGATGGGCAATCAGACAAATTTGCAGCAAGAGATCTCTTAAAAGTGTGAAAATATGTCACATAGAGGACTGAGGTGTTCCTCACGTAACCTATAGTATTTTCAGTCACTTCACATGCATGTGAAAATTGGACAATGAGTAAGGAAGACTGAAGAAGGATTAGAACCTTTGCATTGTACAATGCTGGTTAAGAATAATGTACATACTAGAAACTTCCAAAAGAATGAACAAATCCATCTTGGAAGAAGCACTGTTGGAATGCTCCTTAGAATAAGGGATGGTGAAACTTTTCCTTACACACTTTGGATATGTAAACAAAAGGGCCCAGACCCTGGAAAAGAATATCATACTAGGTAGAGGGTCAGAGAAAAAGAAGATGATTAAAGAGACTTTTTGACACAGTGACTGCAACAATGGCTTCAAACATCACTGATTGTAATGATCCCATACCACCAGCCAATGTTTCACTCTGTTGGACATATAGAACTAAATCAAGAAAAACAGCAATAGCAATTTATTGTTTGCTTTTGGTCTCTATCCAGACAACTGAAGTATTTTTTTCAGACTTTTTTTCAGTTTTACAGTTAGTTTTGGGGAAGAAGATTTATCATCCTCTCTACAATAGCAGGAATTCTGATTTGTTTTCACTTTTAATATATGTAAATTAATTCAATTTTAGAATATAGTTTTATGTATTTTTATCATTTTTTCCTTCTTTATTTGTTAAATATATCTTCCAATATTTGTGGTATTTTTGTTGCATATTTAAATCACTTGAATACTGCATATGGTATAAGGAATGTGATATTATTATTTTAATTTCTGCATAAATAATTGCATATTTGTATGTATCTTGTTCAAATCAAGGTGGCCTGAATTTTGCTAAAATCTTTACAAGTCAGCATGTCAGGTGGAGTGAATATCACACCTTCTTTTCTTCTAAATTATTTGTCTACTTTTGGCTACATGTTCTGCATATAAATTTCAGAATCAGTTTATCAACACTATAATAAATCCTGTTTGGGCTTTTAATGTAACTGTATTATTTTGCTTTTTATGTAATTTAATTAAATCTAAGGATTTTGTTTTCATAATAAATTAATTTATTTAACTTTTGATGGCAATTTTATAAAATTCTATCTATGTAGTCTATATATGTGTGTTTATACATATATATGTATAAAGTAGCCAACAATGATATCCATCAACTCCTGATATTAATAATTTCTCTGTGCGAATTTGTAAATAAGAATGTTTTTAAACTATCTTTTTGTACTTTATAATTTTACTTTAGAGATGAGTGTTAGGTTTTTATTTTTTTTTATAATTTTTTCTTTTCTTTCTTTATTTCTCTAACCCTAACCCTAACCCTAACCGAGTGTTAGGTTTTTAAAGAGACTTGTTTTTCTTTTTTAATGTCTCAAAGGAAAAGCTGTTTATGAAGGTAGACTAAATCAGAGTTGATGTTTTCTCTGATGTGGGTATAAGACAAGTGGTCAGATCTCTTCCAGCATGGTAATATTCTCAAACCAACAAGGTTGGAGAATTTGTGGTACTTGTAAGTCAGATATTCTACCAGAAGAGAATTGGAATACAATTCTAATTTCCCACTTAGTATATTTTATTTAACCTTTATCTCAATTTGAAAATAACATAGTGACAATAATCTCGACTTTTAGATATTTTATCAGTCACAATAAAATAAAAACACTTATAACCAATTCCATTTGTTTTAACTTTACTTAAACTTTCAATATCATGGCCTGAGAAGGTCAGATTTCTTTCTCACCATTTCACTGATATCCTGAATTTAAACATTTGTTTCTCCACACTCAATTCTTATTATGCTGTCTTTGTTTTGCCTTACAAAACTTAGGTGTGAAATCTCAGGTATTTATGACTTTCTGTGCAATGGATTTATAGCTATTTAGTGAAAACTTATAAGTGACTAAAGGCAGGTTAAAACCCAGAATGTATTATTTTTTTACCACTTCTGATGATGCACTATTTTGTAAAGCCCATCAATTGTAAAGTCAACTTCTAGCCTCCTTCCCCTGTGGCATTGAAATTGACCTCAAAAGTGCAACAATATTTCTGTGTCCAGAAAAAGTAATAAATAAAATGGCATACACAAATACTCCTGCTTGGACAGCAATTAGCATTGGAAAATTAGAGGAGTATATGTGTGTATGTGTGAAATGTGGACACTTGCTAAGACTCATTTTCAGTTAGGATACCATCTATGGCAATATGAAAATTAAATTTAAGCATAATTATGGATGTTGATTTGTCCAAGAAGAGGCATTTTAGGTAAGTTTCAAGAGCCATGCTCTAGCCTCCTTGCTTTATAAGATAGCTAATATTCATCTTGCCTTCGGCAGCTAGTGGAATATCTGTGTTACAGCAGCATAAACACTGTCTTTGTTCATGTTTTGTTTCCTGTCAGCTATTCTTCTCAGTTTCTGCTGGCACTTATAGGGACTTAAAAGGGAAAATAAGATTCAGCATTTACAAAACATGTCAGATTTTTGGAGGCAGCATTTTGTGGACTTTGATTTGCCAAACCATCTGTTCCAGATTAGCCTCATTCAAATTAAGTTGTAATAATTTTGTTCATTAAAACACTGTGAGTAGAGCAAAGTTATGTATTTCATTATTTTAATGAACTTGCTCAAATGGATGATGTTTCTCAGCGTGTGCCAATATTAACCGTGCCCAGGTTCACTTGAATTCCCCTTCTGTGGACTGACAAAGACCCAGTTCCCTGGGTGCATCCACAGGATTCGCTTCTGACTGACAAATGAAAACGTGTACAAAGGAAGTCAGAAAATAATTCTCGCAACTGGCTTCAGGACATATGGCAACTTCTTTCTCTGATGTCCCTTAATGCGTTCCTAACTGGGCTGCCACTTCTTTGAAATTATTATTTATATTCGTTTAAAGGGGCAGGAGGAGAGAGTGGAGCACAGCCTGGCCCACCAGGCCGTGATGATGATGTTCCTGAGTAGAGCAACCAGTCCACAGAGAGAACAACATGGCTGGCCCTACTATGAGACATGATGCCCCTCAGTGACTAAGGGCGATACAGGGGACAGCACCGGAGACACAGTGTGGAAATTGCACCTGACCTGATCCCACCACACAGAGGCAAATCACTGGGGGAGTGCAGCGGAACAGCAAGGGAATGGAGTGTCAAGGTCCCCAGGGAATGCTGAAAGTGGACTTTGGGGCCAGGGCGTGGTGCCCCAACAGACTGGACTGGAAAACGCTCCTAAGGGCCAGCAAACGATCCCTGAACTAACTACAAGCTTTTCTCTTGTGAACTGTTTTGTTCTGTTCTTTGTCAGCGGTTTGTTTTTGTTGTTTTGTTGTCTGGTTGTATACTGTTGCTTTGTTTTCCTCTGTCTAGTTTTCGTGCATGTTAGTGACTCCACAGGTCTGTCTGAATAGGACAGGCTTGATGAACTATCTGGAGGAAAAACAACGGGATCGACATTTCCGGGGGGACTTGGGGTGGGGGGGTAGGGGTGGGGTAAGGAAGAGGTGTTAACAAACCCAGGGACAAGGGAAAAACATGGGACCCCAAATGGTAGAGAAGGGGGAGTGGCAGGCCTGGTGGGAAATGATCAAGGGTAAGGTTGCTTAGAGAAGAGGTATACTCTAGCCCAGGTGGTGATGAAGCATGGTAGTAGGGCAGGAGGAAAGTCAAGGGAGATGGAGGAAAGAGCTAGGAGTCAAAGGGCATTCATGGAGGTCTAGACAAAGACATGTACATGCAAATATATGTAGGAGGATGGGGAAATAGATCTATGTGTCTATATTTATAGGTCAAGTATTAAGGTGGCAGAAGGACCTTGGGCCTCTACTCAAACACTCCCTCAATGCATGAATACCTTCTTTTATTAAATTGGAACTCTACGATGCTCACTCTCCCGACACAACGGCTGGAGCCAAAGTGGGTGAACAAGTGGGTGTGGTGAGGAAGGCTGATGGTGCCCGGCTATCAAAAGAGATAGTGACTGGGGTCTTAAAGGCTTGAAGATAAACAAGCGGCCATCTAGCTCAGAAGCAACAAAGTCCACATGGAAGAACACACCAGCCTGTGTGATCGAGTGGTCCCAAAGGGATCAGTTACCAGGCATCAAAGAACAAAGGATCATATCATTGACTGCACACCTCCATGATAGGATCGCTGAAGACAAATGGGTGCATAAGCAAATGTGGCGAAGAAAGCTGATGGTGCCCGGCTATCAAAAGAGATAGTGTCTGGGGTCTTAAAGGCTTGAAGGTGAACAAGCGGCCATCTAGCTCAGAAGCAAATAAGCCCACATGGAAGAAGCACACCGACCAGTGCAATCACGAGGTGCCCAAGGGACCAGGTATAAGGCATCATGCAAAAAAAAAAAAGATATAAGTGTGTGTATGTATGTGTATATATGTGTATATGTATATATGTATGTGTATATATGTATATATATATCATATCAAATGAAGGGGGAAGTGCAGAGTGGAGACCCAAGGCCCAAGTGTCGGCCAATGGAGATCCCCTCATAGAGGGGCTTAGGAGAGGAGATGGGTTAATTAGGGTGTGAGGTAGTATCGATGAAGAACACAGCTTTCCCCCAGATCCTGGATGCTTCCTCCCCTCAACTACCATGATCTGAATTCTACCTTGCAGGGCTGGATAGGACAGAGGCTGTACACTGGTACATATGAGGGTTGGAGGTACAGGGAATCCAGTGTGGATGATGCCTTCAGGACCAAGGGTGTGAGGGACGATGCTGGAAGAGTGGAGGGTGAGTGGGTTGGAAAGGGGGAACTGATTACAAGGATCCACATGTGACCTCTTCCCTGGGAGAGGGACAGCAGAGAAGGGGGAAAGGGAGACTCCGGATAGGGCAAGATATGACAAAATAACGATGTATAAATTACCAAGGGCATATGAGGGAGGGGGGAATGGGGAGGGAGGGGGGAAAAAAGAGGACCTGATGCAAGGGGCTTAAGTGGAGAGCAAATGCCTTGAGAATGATTGGGGCAGGGAATGTATGGATGTGCTTTATACAATTGAAGTATGTGTATGTATGGATTGTGGTAAGAGTTGTATGAGTCCCTAATAAAATGTAAAAGAAGAAAAGAGAAAAAAATAATTAGGGCAAAGACTGTACAGATGTGCTTTATACAATTGATGTATGTATGTGTATGAACTGTGAAAAGAATTGTATCAGCCCCAATAAATTGTTAAAATACATAAATAAAAAAAAGACATATAATTAGCATCATTCTATACCATTTTATAGATGAGGAAACTGAAGGAAATAAAAATTCAAAAAAAATCTCACGAGAAGCACACAGCTCATATGTGTTACAGAAGTTCTTGCATGGTACAATTGTTTACTGTGCTAACTGCTGCTGGAGGCTTGAATCTATTCAGAAATGCCGCCAAAAAAATCTCCACTGTCCTGGTCCATCTTTCTCTCTTTCTCCCCTTCAGGAACCAATAGTTGTTAAACCTTTTCAATTCAAACAAATTGTCCAGTGATTAATTAATTAAACAACTTAAAAAAATCTATCATCATTCATCCCTATAGAATCATATAAATGAAACACTATTTGCAACATCCCCGGAGAGGAAAAAAATCTTACCACTACTCAAAACCTCCCCACTTAAATAAGCAAAATAGACTAATAATGGTATGTCTTCAAGGCTTAGTTGGGTAGGCATTTGTTCCTTTTAGATAACCATATTTTTACAGAAAGTTAAAATATGTGTTATACTGACTGTGATTCATGGAATGTCTTAAGCCTGGTAAAATAACTTTGTAGTAATCAGAATGTTAATCCAATTGTATGTTGATTACTTTATTGTAAATATTGATTACTTTATTGTAAATACTATGGTCAATAAATAATTTTATAATCCTTTGAAAAATACCTGATATCTACCTCCTGAGAATCAGTCAATGAAAAGCTTATTATTAACCCATTAAACATGACAGATTATTGCCCAGTATAGTACTGGAAGATGAGCCTCTCAGGTTAGAAGTTACTCAAAATACACAGTGGCCACAATAGTGAACTCAAGAGTTCTAGTGATCATAAAGATGGAACAAAACCAGGTAATATTCTGTTATTTAGAAGTTTGTCTTGAGTTAGAGCAAAGTTGACAGCAACCTATAAAAACTGTGACAATTGTTTTATTGAATGATAGAGCTAATTTTCAAATCACAAAGCTCTTGTTCCTTTCACTAACAATAGAAACCTCAGACATTTTATGTGTAAGATTTTTATTACCCATTATCCCTGATACATACTTATGCTTAAATTTAATTTTAATAATTGTTATAGATGATAGCCAAACTGCTATCTCTGATGGAAGGCTGATGAAGTACTTGAGTTCACAGAGCAAATTAGTGAGTCTGTTGGCATCTTTCTATGAAAGCTGCATCAAAAGTCCCAAGTAGGAGATTGTTATTGTCCTTGCTAGCAAAATATATTGGAGAAATTCAAGTGAAACATACTCAAGGTCCTATTTTGGCTCTTGTGTATTTATTTTAATTTTTTTCAACTTGAATAAGCAATTGATGGTCGGTTCCACAGTTAGGCTCTGGCTGTGATAATATTGTCTCTTCCCACAGATGTAGTCAATTTGATTTCTGTGATTCCATCTGGAGAAGTGCACGTGTATAGTTATAATTTTTCTGTTATAGAGAGGCATTGGAGATGAAGAATTCTGTCATTCATTCTCCAGTTTCATTTTTATTATGAAGGCCAACCTTTCTAGCTAGTGTTTTTTTCCTCTTTATTCTTAACTTTTGCATTCCAATCACCAATAATTTTCAATGCATCTTGATTGCATGTTTGATCAATTTCAGATTGAAGACACGGGCAAAGTTCTTCAATGTTTTCCATCACTAGTTGCTACTGAAATTTTACTAATAGTTGTATTGGTTGAGATTCCCTCTGTAAGTATAGATATTATCCTGTCACAGACAGCATTGTACTCCAAGATCAGTCTTGGCATACCCTTTTTGATGAGGAATGAGATGCCGTTTTCAAAGTTTTAATTTCAGGCATAGTAAGCCATATGATTATCTAATTCAAAATTACAAATACCAGTCTATGCAACTCACAAATATCTAGGATATTGATCTTTATGTGGTTATTCTTCTAAAAATCCCAGCCTAGCATATTAACCATTTACACAGATTTTCTTTACCTCCCTCAAACTCCGCAATTATTTTCCTTTGGGAATTAGTGACTAAATAGACCCTCCACTTAAATTGGCCCTCTCACAGTGAAATGAAATTCAGACTTTAGGAACAACAGATCCCATAGAAAAATGCAGACAGTGCAGATACCATACATCAGATTATAGCAGGTGGCAGTCAAAGTGGGACCCTAGAGTCCATATCTGATCTCACTAAATATTTGCAAATATATTTCCAAATTCTTGGTTCTTCTAAATTAAGTTGTTCAAAATTATGATATCATGTTCCGGTTTCAATATTCACCACTTTCCATGAGCCATCCCGACTATTAACATTGTCTCACTAACTCTCTTAGGCTTCCCAGATCTAGAATTCTTTGCTCTGATACTTTAATTGATGGTTGCTACTGCCTTCAACACCCATGGTACTCACATTGCCTCAGTTATTTACTTCAGGATATCAGTAGTTTTATTGACCTGTTATAGGAGTCAAACAGGTATTTTCACTAGAAGTATAAAAGAAGATGAGACTGGGTTGAGAAAGAGATGGCAGGAGTTGGAAAAGATTTGGTGATGGTGACAAGTATAATTGTGACTGTGAAAGTATTATTGTTTGCTGTTCACTGTGTCCAATCATTGAAGAGCCACATGTCTTAATCTATAAAATACTAAAACTAATAGTATCTAGTCCATAGGGCAGTTAGTTTGAGAACTAAATAAGATAGTGTGTAAAAACACATAGAATCCATGATACAGAAATGATAATCTCACAAAATTACCAAATAATATTATATTGTCAATATTTTATTTCACATTATGTAAGTAAAACTAATTGCTACAAAATCATAGGTACTTTTATTATTTTGTTAAATAAAAATATCAACACGTGAGAACATTTTTCCTCATCATAGCCCCCATTTAGATGTATGTATTTCCATACTTGTCTGTCAATTTGTCATGCTGTAGTTCCTTGGGTGATTTGGTGATGTTGGGAACTCTGTCCCCAATATTTCAATTACCAGCAGTCACTCATGGTAAACAGGTTTCAGTGAAGCTTAAAGACTAAGAACAGACTGGGAAAAAGGGATATATTGTCCACTTCTGAAAAGCTAACACTTTAAAATTTTTAGGAATAGCAACAGAATATTGCCTGATATACCTCCAGATGTGAGACTCTAAAATTGTGACTGGAGAATGGTTCCCTTTTAAAGTAGAGATGACCATAAGGACGTGGGTGGAGCAAAGCTTTTCAGAGCTTACTTTTTGTGGTGGGGCATGATTCAACTTGAGCAGAAATATCTGCAAGCATCCATTAACAAATGGAACATAGAGTGTACAAAGCACGAATCTAGGAATATTGGAAGTCATAAAAATGAAATTGAAAACAAAGTTTGACATTCTAGGATTTAACAAGCTGAAATGGACTAATATTGGTCATTTTGAATCAAGCATACCATGGAAATGTTTAATTGTAGAATTCATTTAATTCATCCTTGCATGTTAAATCACTATACTCAATTATAATTATTCTTTCCATTGTAGGATTGCCAGTTTATCAAATAAAAATGAAGGATGTCAAATTAAATTTGACTTTCAGAAAACAGCAAATATTGCTAACATGGGCCATTGCTTATTAATTTGATATTACTCGATGCATTTCAGAAGCATCCCCTTTAGAATTGAACACCCAACAGTTCACATCTATCAATGTTCAAGGATGATCATAAGGACATTGATTCACAGAACATCTGAAATGCTCGAGTGAGTATCAATGGATTTCTGTGAGTTCCACTGCAGCAGGGATAAGAAGCCTGAAGAGAGATGCCATCAGATTATACCTGTGTGAAGCTGGTTTTTGCAGCAGTGGATGGTTTACAAGGTAAGGTTAAGAAGATTTGGAATAGTATAAAAGAGTGATTGATATGCCTCTCATTCTATGTCCTTACAAGGGAACTGAAAATATACCTCTATTTTAGGTGACTATATGGAATAACTTAGATAATATAAAATGTTTGACACATAATAAGCACAGAATATTCTTAACCATTGTGGTGGTTGTGGTTTCAGATAAAAGAAGACCACTACAATGTCAAATTAAAATTATTGAAGTCTTTATTTTATTTCAGGCTATCTTGGGCTACAGTGGGAATATTCAAAGGGAGCATCTCTCCAGACTGCCAGCTGGAGCTGAAGGAGCCATGTGGAGACACCTGTCAATACTGAGATGCTACTGCCACTGGATCCACAAGACTTTCTACCTACTGGCCTGTGATCTTCCTGCATTGGCATCATCGCATGTGTTTCATGAGTCTGAAGAGGAATTTATAGATTGGTATCAGACATATGGGCTAATATTGAACTTATGGACTTGATCTAGACGGGGATGAGATGCTTTTACAATACTCAATTGCTCTTGTATATAAAGCTCTTTCTAATAAACATGAGTACCTATGAATTTACTTCTCTAGTCTGCCCAGACTAACACAACCATTGATTTTATTCTGTTGATTATATTAAAGAAATTAATGTTAATCATTATCAGGGAAAGTTTGTACCTTTCACCCAAATATCATAAACATTTAATGGGACACATCTATTTTATTGAGCTGTCCATAGCATATCATACAATTCAGAAGTTTTATCAAGAAGGGTTGTGCAATCAGTGCCACAATCAACTTCAGAAACTTTCTTCCTTTTGCACAGAATGATGTTGACTTCCCATTCCCCATCCTCCTTTTCTATGTCCCCAGGCAATCATTAATCCAGCTACTGTCTTCAGAATTCAACTCATCCTAGGTTCCCTATACAGATAAACAAACAAAACAATGGCAAACAACCAAAAGGCACCCAGCAACAATGACCATATAGAATAATACCGCAATCTCATATAAAGCAGAGAATATTAAAATTTTAAACCAAAAGCACATTGGATCTGGAGGGATATCAAATTACAAGATGGTACATTCCAGCCTAAGGAGTACTGCTGAAATCCACATTTCAATACTCATTATTTGATATTAGGGCTGTTAATCTTAGTAACCTATGTGAATTGGGGATTTATCAGGTACTCAATCCATGTGGGGCCCCTAAAAATTGATCTGCGGATACCATTGTGATCTGTAGTTTTCTGCAGACTGAATGTTTAGAATTTAGGCATAGGTTTTATTCCCTTCTCCAGTTTTGGATGTTATAATTTACAACCCTTGATTCATGTAGGCTATTGTGCTTCTTCTGTGTGGATTTAGCTGACTCCTCACTTAGATGGCTGCTTGCTTTTGAGACAAGGCTTTAATATCACAGATGCAATTTTTCATGATACCCATCTGATCATGGCAACATCTGATTTCTTCACCATACCTTTTTGCTATCTATGACTTAAGAGATCTTCTCATACGGGCAAGTACCAGGCAGGGCCATGTCTTAAGAACTAATTGTTCTTATATTAGGGTTATGATCATGTGAGTGCTAAAAATCTATTCATATAACTATTATTTCTGTGGGTCATGTCATTGTAGTACACAGTATTTCTTACCCAAGGGGTTTAAGGCAACTTTACTGATAGTACCCTTATTTTAGTCAATGGCAAAGCATTGCTTGCTGGTCAAAAGATTGTATAAATGTATAGGATTTATCTGACTCTGACACGAGTTATTAACATATTTCTTCAAAATGTGGTGACTGGGCATTAGTTACACATGCTGTGTGTATCAGAGATAAGGCAGTACTTTCAGTAAACTCATTTAGAAGGGTGGAACCATGCCAGGTAGCTTAACCCATGCCACTTTAAAGTAGATAGAGCATGAAAACAGCAAATAAATATTTGTCCATTCACTGGTACCTTCAGAGTAAAAGGTCCAACCAAACCCACCCAAAATCCAATGACCACCAATTCCTGAATCATAGGTTAGTGATAGGCTATTTTTCTTCATTTTAGACATTTCACCTTACAAAATAATAATGATTTATAAATTATCAAGGGTTCATAAGAGAGGGAGGGAGGGAGGGGAAAAATGAGGAGCTGATACCAAGGACCAAGTAAAAGGCAAATGTTTTGAGAATGATGAAGGCAACAAATGTACAAATGTGCTTGACACACAATGGATGGATTGTGTTAAGAGTTGTAAGAGCCACCATTAAAATGATTTTTTTTAAAAAGACATTTCACCTTAAAGAAGAGAGTGTTTCTATTTCTTGGTTCTGTTGCAAGTGATATAATAAAAGTGTTCCATTGCTTCTATAAAATTCAAATTTAACTAGATGTCCTGTAAATTTGGCAGTCCCATTCAAAGGTAGCATAATAATTTATAGTGAGTTAAGTCTTTGGATACTAACCACAAGGCCCACAATTCAAATTTACCAGCCACTGTGTAGGAGAAAGATGGGGCTGTCTGTCCTTGTAGAGATTTACAATTTTGGAAACCCTAAGGAGCAGCTTTACTCAGTCTCAGAAGGTCACTATGAGCTGGAATCTACTCAACAGCCATGGTTGGCTGCTGTTACAGCCTTAGAGTATGTGAGATATTGAGCTCTATGCATGCACTTCAAAATTGTTCTCTTAGATCAATCAAAACTCTTGCTTCCTTGTCATTTTTAAAAAAATTAACAGTTTTATTAACATATAATTCACATTCCATTCAGTTCAGTTCTGCAATCATGACCACAATAAATTCTAGAACATTTTCTTCAGTCTTATATTTATTATTAGCCCCCTATTACCCCTCAATCTTCCCTGCCATTACCTTAAGAAATCATTAATGCAGTTATCTCTATAGCTTTACTTATGCTGAATTTCATTTGAAGAAACACATAACACCCTCCCCCCAAAACACACAACCATTAAAAAAAAAACCCTGGGAAAAAGTCTCAATCAAAAAGGAAGCTGAAAAATAAACACTAGGACAAATTTAAAATTGGTCAAAAGAGGGGACAAATGATAAGGTGTTATAGATTTACCTAACTGTATGTGCATTAATCCACTTTCCAGTGCACTGTCTCTGAGACCAAGGCTATTCAAATTCATGATCATTGTCACAGCAGATTCTTAAGAATCTTAATCCACATGGGGAACCTGCAAATGAGTTTTGGGCTTTTACTGTCAGCCATAGTCTTCTGAAACTTGGCTCTCAGAATTTAAACCTTAAAACTATTCCCTTGTTTGGCTTTGGATTTCATTATTTACAGTCTTTAAGTCACACAAACTGATGTGCTTCTTCCATGTGGACTTAGTTGACACCTCACTTAAAGACTTAAAAAAATAAGTTAACCTTTAAAACCCAGACACTGTTCTTACCAATAGGTGGGCACCATCTGATATCACCACATTTTTCTATAGCACCGATATCATCAGTGTTCCCTTCATGATTGTGGCAGTTACCTAATCTGTTGTCAATTTGAGGCTTAAAAGTAAAGGGCTGGAGTTTAGCTTGTCAATCAGATCTCACACAGCTTTATGACCTCATTTGGAGACCCCAAGGAAATGAATAGCTCATTGGAAACAGAACACAAGCTCACTCCCTGAGAGTGCAGCTGACAAGACACTTGGAGCCAGGCCAGTGTCCCAACACCTGGAGACCCCTGCCAAGACAGAGATACTCACAACGCTTCTGTATCCACAAGACTTCCAACCCACTGACCTGTGATTTTCCTGCATTCAACATCATTGCATGTGTTTTATGAGTCTGAAGAGGGCTTTATAGATTGATATTGGATATATGGGCTAATAATGGACTTATGGACTTGATGGGACTGCTCTGGGATGTTTTCTCAATATTCAACTCCTCTTGTATATAAAGCTCTTTCTTATAAACGTATGAATGCCTCTCTGGATTTGTTGATCTAGTCAACCCAGACTAACACAATGAGAGTGAGTATTGAGTAGGACCACATCATATGAACTTAGATTAGAACTACGGTTAAGGGGGAGCTAAACATCTCTTTATGAAAATGTGGTTTATATGTCTCTGGTCCACTTTAGAGACACCACTATGGGACATTATAAATCATCCCAATGGTGTATAGAGAGATTCTATTGTTAGTGTAATTAATATAGTCAATGGTATAGAATTTGACATACTGTGGAGAAAAGGGATGTAAACAGGTACAGGATAAATTTTTAGATTAAACATAGATTGTTGACTTGTACAGATTAAAATTTTATGTGACTGGATACTGGTTAAACAATGAGGGTTGAAAATAGGGCAAATTTTTCAATAACACTCATTCACAAAGACAGAACTATGTCTGCACTAAGGCAAAGAGAGTGTGAAAATAGTGAACTATATAATATTCTTGGGTTGCCATTTACTGGGCACCATCAAAATAAGAAATTTGAACCAAGTTCAATGATTTCCTATACCATAACCTTGGTATAGTAGTAATCAGCTTCTTCTCACAATAGAGCATTTCAGCCTTCAATCCAAGGGAATATTTCAGTTCCTTTAATCTGCTATTAGTAAGCTTAAGGTAAAGTCTGGTTCAATTAGTGGGTTTCCAAATCAGATCCTTCTAGTGTGACCTATGAAGGATGTTGTGTACTTTGTAAGGACAGGATCTAATGTGCCACAAGTGTATAACATGCAATCTGGGTCACTGTAGGCTGGATAAAAACTTAATCAAAGTGCAAGATTAGGAATGTAATGCCCAGTATATTTTCCCATTGGTGGTGACAGTCTATATAATTAACGTGAAGTGTTTGACTTTTTACAGCAGATATGTACACACACCAACACTACCAAAGGATAAGGAATTTCCACACAAATAGTATTTTGGTTTTGTTTTTAATTTTATTTTCCTCCCTTACTTTTTCCCATGTGAGCTCAATCTCCCTGTGAATATGAATGCCTCCAAGGTGGACATAGTCATGCCCAGCAGCATCACCCCCAACTGGGCAGACCCACCAAATGCAGGTATACTTTTCTACTTGGCCCCTCCTTCTTGGAAAGCCTCACAGCTGGTCACTCCCAGAATGTACCCTGCATACCCTGAACCAGGATATTATAATTAATCTGGCTATTGTTTAATATTGCTCTCTTTCGATGTTGTAATTAATCCATTAATTTTTGTCTTCTTGCTTTTGTCATGCTTGCTTGCTTAACTCAAATGTCCTTGATGAATGAGTGAAATGTTTTTTGTGGGTTTTGCCTTTATAAGCTTTCCTAGTAATGTCACTTGGGACTGCAGCATGTGAAAATAGTTCAGATTCCCTGCAGTCGGCATGCCTTAATAAAGACTCTTCTAAATTTTCAAAACACCACAGTGGCTATTATTTAACCTACAACATTGGGCTGCTAACCACAAGGTCAGCAGTTTGAATCCACCAACCCCTCCGTGGTAGAAAGAGTTTTTCTACTTTTGTAAAGATTTTTAGTCTCAGAAACCTGCAGGGGCAGTTCTACTCTGTCCTATAGTTTTGAGATGAGTCAGAATCTACTTGATGGCAGTGAGTTTGTTTTGTTTGTTTATTTGTTCACATCCCTAGTTACTAAAGGGAATTCACTGGAGGCTTAATGGTTTCGGGCTTTTACTGATATCCAAAAAAGCATCTCTATATCTGAAAAGGAAGTACTGGTAGTGCAATTGTTAAGCACTGGGCTGCAAACCAAAAGGTCAACTAGTTGGATTCACTAGCAGCTTTATAGGAACCATGGTGACATAGTGGTTAAGTGTTGGGTTCTAATCCACAATGTCTGGAGCTTAAAACCACCAGCCCCTCCTAGGGAAAAAGAAAGGGCTTTCTACTCCCATAAACTGTTACAGTCTCAGAAATCCACAAGGACAATTCTACCCTGTCTTATAGGGTCACTATGAGTCAACATCATCTTAATGGCAGTGAATTTTAATTTTTTGAGAGCAATTTTATGGTAGAAAAGACTTAGTGATCATGGTAGTAAAGGCCTTAAAAACTAGACTACAAAATCCTATAGGGCAGTTGTTGTACACTGTCATATGGTGTCACTATGTGTCAGAATGGATCCAACAGCACACAATAAGACATGTCTAAAAACAATATTGCTGGTATTGTTAGAAACTGCTTTAAACTTATACACAATTGTGGATAGGAGCTTTTATTTTCATTCTCTTCCAGATTATATCATCCATTTATTCAAGAGAAATATGGTGCTGTTTCACAGAGTAGGAAGAACCCTGTTCTTTCTAGAGATGTTCAGCTACTACTTTATTTTGTGCTGGGAGCAAGTTGCTAGCAGTAGCACTAGGTCCTAAGGTAATAACAACAATTCCCTGTAATCTCCACGTAGTGTCTCCTGTCCCAGTTACAAGCTGTACATGAGTGATCTGTGTTTGGAGCTGCCTTGCCTCATCGGTGTTTAATCACTCAATCCTTGGGTCAAGCAGAGATGAATCCGTTCTTTTAGTATTCCAATTGAAGAAAGTAAAATCTTCTGACGTCTATGTATGAAATCATAAAAAAATCTGTTTTAAAAGAGTTACTCCAACTCCTGTAGTGCTTACAGTTTGGTCATCATGGTTGGCAGTTCAAAACCAAGAGCAGCTCCTCGGGAGAAAGGTTAGAATTTCAACTCCTGTAAACTGTTACAATCTCAGACCACAGGGGGTTGCTATGAGTTGGCATTGACTTGGTGACTGTGAAACCTTGGACAATGACAGTATCTGTGATGTGGCCAGGTTAGAAGTATCATTCACCTATTTTCTGCCTTGATGTAAGGCTTCCCTCATGTCTGTAAATATAAAAACATTAATTAAAAAGAAACAATTGCCATTGAGTCAATTTTGTCTAATGGTGACCCAATGTGAGTTTTCAGTGACTGTGACTTTTTGGAAGCTAGCAGCTAACCTTTCTTCTGGAGTACCTCTGAGTGTTGTAGGGAATACAACTAGTAAGAATCCCAGGCTGTGATGAAAACAAAGCAACTCCTAAACCATCCCTGGATTCATTCACCAAACTTTTTTTGCTTTTGTTTTTACTATTACTTTCAGAAAATTGGGTGTGGATCTGGTAGCTTGCTTTCTGCATGAATGAACATAATCTGGAAAACATAATTTTGAAGTTTGCTGAGGCAGGGACAGCGAACAGAAAGTGAAGCTGAAGCATTTTACTGCCTCAGCCCAGAAAAGGTTCTGGTTCGCTGGCAAGCTCTAGTCACAGGACCCAGTTTACTTTCAAGAGAGGAAAGGAAATGTGATCACTATGAATACTAAATATCTGCCAATAACAACGATGAGAGAAAGTCATTCTACCTGGAGATAATGTCGGACCTTATTTAAAAGGAATAAACACGACAATTCTTTTGAACACATTTTTGTCGTGATTTCATACCCATGAAAGTGCTGTAGACATGTTGCCTAAGCTGAGGTATTTGAATGATGCAACTCAGATTTACTAGTGTACATACCAACACAGTGCTTAACTCTACTTGTTATAAAAATACCTAGCTGTCTTCCCTGAAGTGCTAAGAAGAGGAAAAATGGCCAAAAGAGGATTGCTGTTTTTTAGCTGTCTTAGAAGGTGTTAGACAGGGTTCTCTAGAGAAACAAAACCAGAATGCTAATAATTTTATATATATTTATACAGATAGACATAAGAAACTGACAGTTAATTAAACTATAAAGCAGTACAAATGGCTCAGTGCAACTCCTTCCTATGAGACAGTTGTGAGAAGCTGGCAGTCCTTCAAGTATTCAGGGCCACCAGGTAGTCCTCTGTAAAGCAGTTCAGGATATCCAGGCACAGGCAGCAAACAGAAAGACAGGTCACCAACAGTCATCCAGATGACAGGGTCCAACAGTCTCCAGCTCAAGAGATATAAATTCCAGTGGTGTGGCAAAGCAGGTCTTGAAGGAACCTCACATTACAGCAACACAGTCCACGGGTTAGGTGTCCCACAGGTAGTGCAGCTTGCAAATTCAGGCAAAGAATAAGCAAGGCAGTCCCACACTGGTCTGATGATCAAAGAGGAAGAGACAAGAAAGGCGAGGCTCGCTGAACCATTTATCTTTCCACCCTTCAATTAATTACACATGTGTTTATTGGCCAGGTTGGCACGATTAACTACCTCAGTAGGAATTCTTGATGATCATAAGTCTAATAGGGGAGAAAAATTGCCCAGTTCTGAAACATCTTCATTATCTCCAGCAAATTGATTATTGCAGTCATTGGGCTACTCCATCTCACAAAGGATATCCCCATGCTCACCAAGCATACTACCTTCCTATTGATCTTTCCTGACAACATGCCAAAAGTCTTAAAAGGTGGACTGCAAAAACTGCAAGTCATTTCTAAACTTCATTTCCAGTTTCCCCTGAATATCATTTGCTTAGAATCTTACCCTATTTTCTTTCCTTGATTGCAATGTCTTAGCATTCATGATCTTCAATATCAGATTCCACATTTATGACAATGAAAATTGTCATTTAAAAAAAATTGATTCTCACAGAGGAGGCAAGAATAAAATGGTAGCACTTTCTTGACATTCTCACCTCTTACTAGGTCTTCTTTGATGCATCTATCTTCTATGGATAGCATTTGCAGCATAGGCAAACCTGTATCTAAGAATGAAATATAATGAGTTTTTCTAAAAATGAAGGCATGGGAAGATGTCGGTTTTGACAATGATTCACCTGTAACCTGAAGAACCAAGATCAGCACAATGTAATGCTTCTGCTCAGTAGGAATCTCTTCTTTAGAAAATTTTTATCTCAATATGACAAACATCTCTACCATAGTTCATATCTACCATTGTTTAATCTTCAGTGCTTACCTCTCATAGCCAAATATCACACTGAATTGCATCTAGTTTAAATACACCCCAGCCAACTCTAATTGCTGTTGGGTCATCTCCAACTTGCATCCACTCACGTCTGTCATAAAACTTGTGATCCATGGGGCTATCAATAGCTGATAGTTTTTCTTTTGAATAGCTTACCAGTTATTTCTTTTGAGGTGTCTGAATATGTGTTGCAACTGCTTTGTTGTGTCCAGGATCTCTTGGTCTCAAAACCCAAAGAATGTGCTCAAGAATCATAAAAAAAGGCAAGCAGAAAACAGAATTTATTTGGAAAGGAAAGAAAGGCACCTGACTAAGCAGGTGGGGACTTGAGTTGCCACAGAATGAACTGCCTCTAGGGGTTTTTTTATCAGGTGTTGGATACTTGAATTGTCCATCTCTGGTTATGAACGAACCGATACCAGCACTGGCCCTATTTCTTGCTTCTAACAAAATTTGATCATGCTCTTCTGTTTGCAAGGTCTTGCCTGGGATGGACAAGGAAGCACATAATCAAAAGTCAGTAAAAAGAGTCCTGGTGATGAAGGGGAGACATGTAAAGGAGTCCATGTAGAAAAAGAATTTTTTTGAAATTGATTGGGGTAGCAATTGTACAGGACAATATTCTGCAGAACATGATTGAACTATGGAATGTTAGGATATATATTAATTAAAAATAAATAAATTTTAAATTTAAAAAAAAGTGTCTTGGGTTTGATGACCTCAGAATTAGAACCAGTCTAGGTTTTTGCCTGCAGGCATAAGATTGGATTGTCCTAGGCTGTTGAGATAACCCTTAGAGGTACTCTGTGTCTCCCAATGCTTCCCTACACTGGACCTCTTTCTTTCACTCTGCCTCATGACTAGTTAAATCCTATCTCTCAGTTGGACTCAAAGTCACCACCCATTCAGTTCTCAGTTGTGTTACCCATTTTTACCACCCTGCTATGCCAATATGTCTTTAGGGATTCTGAAAAAAAATGTAGTATATATACAAGGGGCTTCAAAATATTCCTGAAAAAATGAAATTAAATGATAACTAAATTTTTTCAATAAACTTTTTGAAGTTCATGATATGTAACAGAAATCAAAGGTCATATTTATTTCTTACTCCTTTCAAGGCTGAAAGAAGAATGTTCTCAACCATTTATGCATATAACTTTGAGACAAATGAGTGTGAATTTAAAAGTCCTTTGTAATCAGTTCCCCCCACCACACACACACACACACACACACACACACACACACACACACACACAGAAGGCAACTCATTCTATGAGGAAAATGTAAATCACCATGAAGCTTCATAATATTGCTAGAAACAAGAATAATGTCTCCACTCTAGGGAAGACCACTGTGCCACACACAAAGACGAGGGAAGCCAGTTTTGGAGATCTGGAAACCTCACCAAGCCAACAATGTTTTCACTCTTTTCTACAACTAAAACATCACACAGAAAAGCACACAAATAATTTTATGGATAATTTATTTTGACTCTGAGGATAGGATTTGATCCATCATGCCCAACTAAAAAAATGGCAGTTCTGACCATAATTGTGAACTTGGGTGTGTGAATAAGAGACATCACATTAGACTTCCAATAAGTGTCCAGAGGCAATAGGCAGGTTTATTGCGCCAACCTGGCCAATGAACACACGTGAGATTAATTGAAGCGGGGGCAGATAAATGGCTTCACAAGCCTCACCTTTCTTGTCTCTTGCTCTTTGATGACGAGACCAGTGTGCATCAGCCTTAGCTTTTTCTCTGCTTCAATTCGCAAGGTACACTATCCGTAGGACACCTAATCCTGCACTGTGTCGCTATAGTTTGAGGTTCCTTCAAGACCTGCTTTGCCACGCTACTGGAGTATACATCACTTGAGCTGGGGACTGTAGGATCCTGTCATCTGGCTGATGGTTGGTGACCTGCCTTGTTGTTTGATGCCTGTGGCCAGATAGCCTGAATTGCTCCACAGAAGACTACCTGGCAGTCCTCAAGACTTGAAGGAATGCCAATGTCTCACAGCTCCTGCATGGGAGTGAGTTGCACTGAGCTGCTTATTCTGCTCTATAGATTAGTTTACTGCTTATTTCTCATGTTATCTATCAATCTATATAAATATATGTAAAATCACTAGTGTCCTGGTTTTGTTTCTCTAGAGAAACCTGCCTAACGGAGCATATCTCAGAGATATTGTAGATTCATTTCCAAATCAAAAGAGTGAGTCACACTTTAAAATTTTTCCCATTGTCTAGAAAAGTTATGTGTACACAATATTATAGTCTATTAAGAGGAAAATAGTACTGTAAAAATGTTTACAATTTTGTGAGGAGTACCAAAATATGACACAAAGACAAGAAATGCATATCTGGAAAATGGAATAGGTGCACCTGCTTAACAAAAAGTTGACATAAACCTTCAATCTGTAAAAAGTGTATTAACTGTGAAGTGTCATAAAGTGAAGAAAATTGAAATGAAGTTTGCTTGCTAAGTAATGTTCTTTGAGTTGACTTGGCATATTTGATCTTTGCAAATCACCAGAATATGGGGCTCACCATTTACATTATTTGGTGTAGCAATATAGACCTATGCATTCTCAGGGTCACTGCTTTCAGCACTGCTTTGCATACCTCATTTCTTACTGGTCAGCATAATTTCTACTGCTGTCAGCTTGAGTTTCATTTGTTGGAGCAAACACAGGCGGTGTCCAAGAGGACATTAAGTCAAATAATCCATCCAAATTTATTGAGCATAGAATATTGAAAAGTGAAGAAACTGTGATATATGTGAAAGGAAGGCAAGATTATCTGGTGGAACCTTATTAAATATCAAGAGCACTAGGGAGATGACATCAAATAAATCACTAGTGGTCTGCACCTCACAAGAATACCCTTTGGTACCTGGCAAGGTAGGTGAGGAGTTGGACACAAGGCAGAAAAGCCAGTTGGTTCTTATAAAATGTGATGAAAACACCGGCATCCCCGGAGTGCTTGCACATAACTCCATTCTCAGCCCAACTTAAGTGAGAAATCCACAAAACTCCCATCTAAAAGCTTCCCTCTTACTACAGAGGCAGTAAAGTCTTTGCTGGTCTATGGACCAGCAGATTTTCTAAGATCCTGATGCTGGCTGTGCTACCTCAGGGACCAGTCAATTCCAAAATCCATTGCTCCTTGAGTTCAGTGTACCAATAGCACTCAGCAGTAAATCAGCTGTATAAGGGGTATAAACTGTATAAAATGGTTCTAACTCCTCCTGAAGAACAGAGAACTGTAAAGCCTTAGACCAGAGACATAATTCACAAATATAGTTAAGCTTATAAGACTGAAGATAGAAAACCAGAAATGACAATTTATAAACAACAACTACAAAACAAAAAGTGAAAGAAAATGCTATAATTATGCACAGGAAGTCAGGTAACAGGTAAACATTGATATAGAAAAGAGTGTTTAAGCTTAGGAAGATAGAAATACATTACAGTGTAACTTAAAAATATAACCAAAATAAGAAACATGTAAGGACTTGTGGATTTTGTTAGGTTCCAACAAGTCAATTCCAACCCATGCTGATGCTATGCATAGCAGAAAGAAACACTGCCTGGGCCTTCCTTTTCATCAAAACTGTTTTGATTCTAGAGTCTATTGTTGTCGTCCTGTGTCAATTCATCTCATTGAGGGCCTTCCCTTCTTTCACTGCCTCTCTACCAAAGTAATGTCTTTCTCCAAGGACTAGTTTCTCATGACAACTTGTCCGGGCTTAATTAACACAAAACTGAAAACAACAAATAAAACCTGGTTAATAACAACAACAACAAAACAAACTCAGCACAGAAAAATAAATGGTACAAAAATAGGTAATGAAAAAGCCACAAAATGCATAAAACAATCATTAAATAAAATTGAAAAAATAAATAAATGACATGTTTACACACTTAAAATATTGAGCTATAATTGACATGATACAATTTAATAGTTTATTTATATCAAAAGGGCTGTGTGATCATCACCATTATCAACTCTGGGACCTTTTCTTCCTTTTGCACACATTGATGTTGACTACTCATTTTTCCATCCTCCTCTTCAGTGTCCTCAGGCAATGATCAATCCAACTACTGTCTTGGTAATTACACCTATCCAGGTTTCCTTATACAGATAAACATACAAAAGAAGGGCAAAACACAAATAAGGACCCATCAACAATGACCACATGAAACAGATTAAAACCACAATCTAAGAGAATGCAAAGAATATTACAATTTTAGAATAAATTCACATTAGGTCCAAAGGGACATTAAATTACAAGGTATTACATTCCAGCCCAAGTACATATTCTAAAATCTACTTCAAGAATGCTCTTTGTCTGATTTGTTAATGTTCCTAGTTTATGTGCATTAAGGAATCATTGGGTACTTATCCATACAAGATCTCTGCAAATGGATTTGGGGTTACCGCTATGATCCACAGCTTTCTGTAAAGTGCTTACACACAACTTTCAATGAAGGACAAAACAATTGGAAAGAAACTTAACAAAGACACAGAGAATCTTAACAATGAAATCAACTAACACCCCAAAACACAATTTCAATAACACAAGTAACCAACCTCATAAACATATAATGGACCCTACAGTCTAAAGAACAAAATAAACATTCTTTTGCATATACATGAATAATTATCCAGTATTGACCATTTTTAGGCCACAAAATAAATCTCACTAAATTTTAAAACATTGAAATAATTCTAAGCATCATCTCAGTTCCCAATGTTATAAATTAGAATTCAATACTAAGAGAATCAGTGGAAAAAATCCAACACATTGAACAATCATGCTGAGAAAAGTATGGAGTAAATTACTAAAATGTGAACTAAAAATATTTCTAAAAGTAAATATTGAGTAAATTAATAAAATTTAAACTAAACATTTTTCTAAAAGTAAATAAAAACAGATACACAATACACAAAAACCTTTTGGACACAATAGAAGTATCATTCACAGGAAAAATTACAGCAATAAACACACACATCTAAAAAGATGAAAGAATAAAGTGTAAAAAAACAGTAAAAATTTACAAAGCCCTACAATCTGAGAAGAAAGGAAACAATGATCAGAGAACTAATACATGAAACAGTAAATTAAAAAACAAAAACAAGTCTAAGAGTTAGTTCTTCAAAATGATTAACAAAATTGACAAATACTAATCAATTTAACAAAGGAAAAAGAACATATAAGGAATACATATAAAAAATTAAATGAGCCACCTCACAAAAGAAACAACCAAAATAAAAAGAATAAGAATGAAATACTACACATTATTATACCAGAAAAATAGAGTTTCCGCAAGAAAACTACTGAATTTAATTTAAATATTCAGCAAAGAGGCAAGGTATGAGACAGACATTCTAAAATTAGCCTGATTTCGTTATACCAATGCAAGAACACTGAAAAGGAAATTTTAAAAACAGCATCATTTACCATAGCTAAAATATTTAGGAATAACTCTAACACTATCATAAGAAACAGAATGAGATACACGTAAGTAAATAGTATGTTATGCTCATGAATATGAAGAATTTACTATGAAAAGCAATCTATAAATATAATGCAATCCTGATTCAGAAACTATTAACATTCTTAAGATATGGGGTTAGGGGGACAATCATGAATTTATATGGAAAAGAAGACACCTCAGATAAATATGACTGATGAACAAAGTGGGTCTCAAACTTTTTCATTTCTAAATGTATTATACAGCTAACTCACTACTATCAAGTCCTTTCTTTTTCATAGCAACCCCACTGAAAACAATGGAACTGCCCCTCTGAGCTCTCATGACTGTAGCTCTCTACTGGAGTAAAAAGCCTCATTTTTCTCCCATGGAGGGGTTGTAGTTTTGAACTGCCCACTATGCAGTTAGCAGCACAATTGTAACCCACTATGCCACCAGGACTCTTCAGTCAAAACAGCCTGCTATTTATACAATGACAGGCACACAGAGGAATACATGATGAAGTGAAATTTCTTAATATGACTTTTCTATCCAAGTATCTGTAACTCCTACAAAATGATTAGGAGAGATTCTGAAAACAGGGCATATGTTTGCATAATAACACTAATAGAGAGGATTGTTACTATGCCTCCTGGGTATATGCAGGAACCACTTGAAGCAATAGCAGAGAAAACCCAGGACCACTTTTAAAGAGCACATCCAAGTATTCTATCTAAAATGACAGAGACTACCAAAACTAGTGACACCAGGCACTGTGGCATGACCACTCAGAGAAGCAGTAGGTACCTTCTGCTCTGTGGCCCAAGACTGGAACATTGAGATAGCTACAGGCAAGCTGGCTTGTTTGACAATAGAGGCAAAATCAAAGGGACCACATGGCTAAGAGACTGAGGACTAGAGAGACACTTGGCTATTACGTGGCTGAGGGGCTAGGAGCCAGCAATATTGGTGGCCAACAAACACATGAAGAAATGCTCATGATCATTAGTCATTATACAGTGCAAATCTAAACACTAATGAGGTATACTTTTACTCCCTATTAACAGCACAGACTACTCAAACAATAAATACTCTTAAGGGTGTAGAGAATTAGATTCTCAAGCACTGCTGGTAGTACTGTAAAGTGGTACAACCACTGTTGAAAATGGTATGGTATTTTCTTTAAACATTGAAACTAGCATACTATTTGATCCTGAGATTCCACTACCAATTACATATTCTAAAGGAAGAATAACTGGGACATTTACAATAGAGAATAGATAACATTTCATCTTTAACCTATGAGAACATCCTGGATGAATAGGTGCACAAATTATGGAACATGCACATAACTGAATATTAAGCAACATTTAAAAATAACAAGAAAAAACACCTCATAATGTAGATTAACCTAGAAGTTATTACATGGAGTGAAATGTGCCCATCATTGGAGTATAAACACTGAATGAGTTCATTATTATAAAAAGTCAAGGAAAGGATTAAATGCAGGAAAAAAGTTATTATGGGGGAAAAGAAGAAAAAAATCACCAAGACAATAGACATGCATTAATTTGGGTGAAGGGAAAGGCAACATAAAATAAGAGGGCGACTAACACAATCACTAAAGAAAAAGGAAGACTTTATGAGATGTGCAAGAGTTACAGACAATAAAGTAAATATGATTAAGTACACAATTCTACATCATCAGAAATTAAGTCTACAATTAAATATTTAGGGAAACAAGCAAGAAAAAAAGGTCCGAATAGGTGCAAAGGTGAAAAAATACATATGATGACCATATGTGTGTTTCTTAAACATATGTGCTGTCAAAATTTGTATTTGTAATAGCTCAAACAAGGGACAAATATTTGCAAACATCTTCATTAAAAACCAACACCTGAAGAAATAATTCACTGGGTGTAGAAACTTGGGAACCCAACCACAGGAGACATCAGGTCAATTGGCCTAACATAATTCAAAAGACAATGCAATACGTCCTATTTTGAGGAATAGAGATGGATCTAAGGTAAAACTATTGGTCTCTTCCCTTCCAGAGCAAAGACCAATGGAGAAAACCAAATGTGTATGGAAACAATGAGTTCAAAGCCATAAAGAATCACACGAATTTCAGTCTCTACCACCTTAAGATTAGAATAACTACATGGTGCCTGGTTATCAGTGCTGACCGCTCAGAAAGGGATTACATTAGAAGGCCCTCAATGTTGTTGTTAGATGCTATCAAGTTGCTCACTTCTAGTTACCCTATGTGCAACAGAATAAAACACTGCCCTGCCTGCACAAACCTCACAATTATCCTTACGCTTGAAGCCATGGTTAAAGCTACTGTGTCAATCCATCTTGTTGAGGGTTGTCTTCTTGACTGGACTCTCATGATAACATGTGCAAAGCACAGGAGTTGAAGGCTCACCAGTCCTCCTTCTAAGGAACACCCTGGCTACACTTCTCCCAAGGCATATTTCTTTGTTCTTTCAATCTACTTCACTAGCACCATAATGAAAATGCACTGATTTTTCACAGGTCTTCCTCATTCAATCTCCAACTTTCACATGCATATGAGACAATTGAAAATACCATGGATTGGGTCAGGCACACCTTAGTTTTCTAAGAAAATCTTTGCTTTTTATCACTTTAAAAAGGTTTTGTGCAGCAGATTTATTCAATAAAATGCATCCCTTAATCTCTGAACTGCTGTTTCCATAAGCATTAGTTGTAGAGCCAAGCAAGAAAAAAATCCTTGACAACATCAATCTTTTCACAGTTTATCATGATATTTGTAACCTATTGGGTCATTTGAGAGCATTTTTGTTCATTTTTAAACATTAATTTAAAGTACATATTGACAGCTACAATCCTTGGTCTTTTATCAACAAGTACTTCAAATCCTCCTCACTTTCAGCTAACAAGGCTGTGTCATCTACGCATGGAAAGCTGTTAAAAAAGCTTTCCTCAAACCTGTTACTATTTTGTTTTCATATGGCCCAGCTTCTCAGTATACAGATTGAATAAGTATGGTGAAAGGATACAAATTTTAGGGACAATTTCCTGATTATAAACCAGCTAGTATGTCCTTGTTGTGTTCATACAACTGCCTCCAGATCTATGTACAGGTTCCAAAGGAGCACAATCAGGTGCTCTAGAATTCCTATTTTTATCAAGGCTATCCATAGTTTTTTTTTAAAATCATTCATACAGCCAAATACCATTGCATAGTCAATAAAACACAAATAAACATCTTTCTGATATTTTCTTTTTTCAGCCAAGATCTATCTGTTGCCAGCATGATATTCCTTGTACTACATCCTCTCCTGAATAGCCTTGATTATCTGATTGCTCTCTGTCAATGCACTGCTGCAACTATTGTTGGGTGATCATCCACAAAATTTTACTTGCATGAGATATCAATGATATTATTCTATAATTTGAGCATTCTGTTATGTCACCTTTCTTTGGAATAAGTACAAATATGAATTGTTACCTGTTGGCTGACCAGGGAGTTGTCTTCCAAATTTTGTGGCATAGACAAGTGAGTGTTTCCAGGGCTTCATCAGCTTGCTGAAGCATTTACATATTTCCATCAATTCTTGTATCATTTTTTGTTGGCTAAATCTTTTAGTATAACTTGAACTTCTTCCTTCAGTACCTTTAGTTCTTGATGAGGCGCTACCTTTTGAAATTGTTGAATATCAACTGGCTCTTTGTGGTATAGGCACTCATATTCTTTCTATCTTCTTTTGATGCTTCCTGCATTATTCAATATTTTGCCTGTAGCAACTCAGCCGCACAATATCTAATGCCAGTAAGTTCACTCGTTTCTCACTCACTGACACCAAGTGGATGCTAACTTATAGAGACACTGTAGGACAAAGAACTTTCCCTATGGTTTTCTGAGACTGAAACTCTTCAAAGGACTAGAAACCTTCATCTTTCTTTTTTGAGGACAGCTGGTGGTTTCCAAAAGCCTACCTTTTTTTTTTTATTTGCCAGTGGGATCTAGATGGGGTCTAAGAAACAGTTGTGTGAATGACAGGAAGAGATTAAGAGGCAGACAAAAGTTTTAGGATGCTCACCTCCTCCATGGTATCAGGAACCAGGCAGGTCTGAGTAGGAGAGAGAGTGTAAATGCATTCTTATACCAATTTATATAGTCTTGGGCATGCAAGCCACCCTAACTACAGGTAACTACATACATAACACAGGAGCTTAACCATAGAGATCTCTGAACTCAGAGGGGGAGTAACCTAACTTGTGAGCAGAGAGTATCTGTTTCCTGACCTGGGAGAACACTAGCAACATGTCTGCTCCTATAAATAAAGCTGCCAGCAGATAGCAATCATGTAAGAGCTAACTTTAGGGTAGCACTATTAGGGGAGGATATTGTGGGGATGATTTTTAATTATGAGACTGTTACTAGGACTCATCTCCAATTCATAAATATGAAGGCCGCCTTCCACCCAGAACCCTGGTCTTCCTGGCTTTTTAGTTATGAGAATAACTTCTCCATCCTCAGTTTCCCACCTTTCCAACTTTTATTTTATATAAAATTCAAAAGAGCCACCAAGGCTACATAATGTTTTTTTCATACTTCCTAGATTTCTATAGAAACAGCATGTCATCGCAAGGACAACAATTATGACTTTAAACAAGACAGTAAGGCTAGAACCTAAGCTATGCAAAATGCTATGAACCCAGGCACGTGGGTCAAGCCTCTCTAAGCCATCTACCAGTTGTTTATTTCAGAGTTAGGGGATGACCTTATCCCATTCTTAAATGTATAGGAAATTTCCTTTTTTAGCTGATTAGCATCGAAATAAAAGTTTCCTTAAACCCCTGCAAATGATTTCTAATTAAGCCAAATCATGTAAGGTTACATTATATGGATAAAGAGTAACACAAAAATCAGTAATATTCCAATCACATTTCAGTATCAATGATGCTGCAAATCCATGATTTGATCTAGCCACTACAGAATTTGTTGCAGCTTAGCCATTTTTCCTTCCAGTCTATCATCTACCTTTGCCTGAGTGGTCCAGAGTTGGTGTGAATCCGTCTGCCACTTTTGTACACAATGTTCATTTTGATCAAGTCAACACTCCTAATACTACTGCAGCAGTGGTGCCAATAGTTATAATTTCAATAACGGTTGCAATAATCATTCCCAACAATTGATGAGGTATTTTTAACATCTCCAACATGAACTGCAACATGAAGGAAATGTCCGGACTGCCTTGACATTGGCAGTT
Organism: Tenrec ecaudatus; assembly: GCF_050624435.1. Taxonomy (NCBI): domain Eukaryota; kingdom Metazoa; phylum Chordata; class Mammalia; order Afrosoricida; family Tenrecidae; genus Tenrec; species Tenrec ecaudatus. The sequence goes on along the minus strand of NW_027458546.1, from coordinate 32,031 downwards.
CATCTGCATTGAGACCCACACCCTTTAAGATGAGCACACTGTCTTTAAACAGAGCATGGTTAATGCAAGTATACAGTCTACAGTCAGAACAGGTGGCACTCGAAGCAATTTCATTTATCAAGATGTTGCCAACAGCAAATACATAGAGCAGCTTTACATTGGAAAGTATATTCTGTGTCTGGTTTTTTAAATAAGTATACGTGGAATCAGGTTGACTGGTACCTGTAAAGCTTCCTGTATATCCTGTGAAGGGTTTAGTGGAAAGAAGTATTCTCCATAGGTCCCACTGTTCATGTCCTGTTTCAGGTTTCTATAATCAGGGTAGAAGAGGTGCAAGACCTCCCTCATTCCATGCCACCAGTTGTGGCCCAGTGGTAGCAATACCATCCGAGGTTTTGTGCCATTTGCAAGTACTGACATAGTCACATGACGTAAATTTGGATGATTCAGAGCAATTGGTTAGAAATTTTCCATTGGACCCCAGTCAATGATAGTAGCAGTATCATTTCTTAATACTTTTCCATGTGGACCCGCGAACTTGAGTCATTTGAGTCTATTGGATTAGAAATGCCAGTAGCTTATGATCTTATAGGTTTCTATGTCTCTTATCATATTCTGTAAATGCTTCTCCCACTACCATGTAGAACCATGATCAGTGTTGTTAAATATTAGCCAGTTATTCCAACCTTTTGATTTAATGGCTAAACAGCTCGAGCTGGCACCCATCACAAAGGAAACACCTCAAAGCCAAAGGTAAAATTAAACCCCCCTACTTTCTTCCTCAGGGTACTTGGCTATCCCATTTCCCCAAGTCCCTGGAATCCATACAGAATTATTTACACATATGATAGGGCTTGTTTGGGTCGACTCTACAGGAGAGAATGGGGAACATAAATCCAATAAGCATGGTTAGCACCTACACCACTGGTGACAGATATGACTGCAACCATTAATAGAAACATACTTTCAGGGGTTATATGTCTGCCAGTATTTGCTAGTATTGTCTGTGCTTGGCGTTTCATCAGCTTAACTGGGAGCGGAGGACAAGGGTGACAGGGGGTTGGCGGGTGGAGGCTGATAGTTGGTGAGTGCCTAGCACCTTTTTCTTCACAGCAGGGTCTCTTTATTATGTGTAGGACTGCCATCTCCTTGATTGGAATGGATTGGGTCAAAAGGGCTAGGTAGATTCTTTCCCTTATCTTCCTGGACAGGCTATCAAAAGAGATAGCATCTTGGGTCTTAAAGGTGTGAAGGTAAACAAGTGCCCATCTAGTTCAGAAGCAACAAAGCCAATATGGAAGAAGAACACCAGCCTACGTGATCATGAGGTGCCAAAGGGATCAGTTATCAGGCATCAAAGAACAAAAAATCCTATCATTGTGTGCTCACCTCCCTGATATGTTCGCTGAAGACAAATGGGTGCATAAGCAAATGTGGCAAAGGAAGCTGTTGGTTCCCGGCTATCAAAAAATATATTGTCTGGGGTCTTACAGGCTTGAAGGTAAACAAGTGGCCATCTAGCTCAGAAGCAACAAAGCCCACATGGAAGAAGCACACCAGCCTGTAAAATCACGAAGTGTCAAAGGGATCAGGTATCGGGCATCATCAGAACAAAAAAATCTTACCATAGTGAATGAGGGATGGGCGGTGCGGAGTGGAGGCCCAAAGCCCATTTGTAGGTCACTGGACATCCCCTACAAAAGGGTCTCAGATAGGAGATGAGCCAGTCAAGGTGTGATTTAGCAATGATGAAACATACAACTTTCCTCTAGTTCCTAAATACTTCCTCCCCACCCACTGTCATGATCCCAATTCTACCTTACAAATCTGGCTAGACCAGCGGATGCACACTGGTACCGATTGGAACTAGAAACACAGGGAATCCAGGACAGATAATACCTTCAGGACCTGTGGTGAGAGTGGTGGTACTGGGAGAGTGGAAGAAGAGTGGGTTGGAAAGGGGTAACTGATTACAAGGGTCTACATGTGACCTCCTCCCTGTTGAATGGACAACAGAAAAGTGGGTAAAAGGAGACATCAGAAAGTGCAAGAAATAACAAAATAATAACATAAATTATCAAGGGTTCATGAGGGAAAGGGAGTGGGGAGAGAGGGGGGAAATGAGGAGCTGATGCCAGAGGCTTAAATGGAGAGCAAATGTTTTGAGAATGACAAGGGCAATGATTGTACAAATGTGCTTTACACAATTGATATATATATATATATATGGATTGTGATAAGAGTTGTATGAGCTCCTAATGAAATGATTTTAAAAATTCCAAACATCAATTGTATCAAACATATTTGTCCATCTGTTGCCATCATCATTTCTAAAACATTTTATACTTCAGCCCTTAGTATCAGCTCCTCTCTCCGCCCACTCCCTCATCTTTGACCTTTGTGAATCCTTCATCAATTATATCATTATTATTTAGCATGTTACACTGTCCTTTGTCTCCTGTCTGTTATTTGTCCCCCTTCGGGTTTAGGGGGTTGTATATCCAACCTTCTGATGGTTTCCACCCTTTCTCTCCATTTCCCTTTCCTAGCCATCCCCCCTATCCTCATGATATTGCTACTCCCACTACTGGTCCCGAGGGGGTTATCATTCCTGAATTCTATTTGTCGAGAGTTCTTATCTGTGTTCTCCAGTCTAGCAAGATTTTTAAGGTAGAACTGGGTCATGGTATTGGGGGGTGGGGGTGGGGAGCATTCAGGAGCTAGAGGAATGATGTGTGTTCTGTATGTGTTATACTGCACCTTGGCTGAATCATCCTGTCCTTATAACACTTTTGTTGGGTGGGGGGGGGGGATAATCCATTGGCTACATTTGGGTTTTGGGTCTCCACTGCAAACCCCTTTGTTCACATCAATATATGTAACTTGCTCTTAATCATGGAGTAGCTAAGATAAATGGAAGGAATGTCAAAGGATTGAACAGAAAATTTCAAGGGGCCTATTAGGAAAATAAAGTAAAATACTAGAGTCACTGTGCCAAACAGAACTAGTAAAATTCAACCATTTCCAGAGGTAGTATATAAGCAAGAACCAAGGTAATGAATAAAAGTTCAAGGTGCACTAAAAGCATTAGCCCTAAACAATTCCAGGAATTTATAGAATATCAATTGGAATGTTCCACTGGCTGATGAAGTACTGGAAGCCCTCCCTTGTCTGTGCTAGGAATTTTGGAATACAACTACTTGACCAACTGATTAGAAGAGATTCATATTCGTATCTATTCCAAAGGTAGGTGAACCAACATAATGCTAAAATTATAAAAACAACATCATTAATACCACAGACAAGTAAAGCTTGGCAGAAGATCATCCAACAATGGTGGCAGTAGTACATGGATAGGAAGTTGCAAGATTTAAAAGAGGATGTAGAATGATGTATATTGCTGATGTCAGAGGACCTTGACTGAAAGTAGAGAATACCAGAAATATATTTACTTGTGTCTTATTGACTACACTAATGAATTTAACTCTGTAGATCATAACAAATTATGGACAACTTTGAGAAGGAGAATCCCTGAACACCTAATTGTGATCACAGTAAACCTGTATATTGTGCAAACAGATCAAGGGAAAACTGCAAGGTTTAAAATCAGGAAAGGTGTGTGTCAGGGTTGCACCCACTCATCATCTTTATTCAATCTGAATGCTGAGCAAATAATCAAAGAAGATGCATTATATGAAGAAGAATGGGGCATCAGGATTGGAGGAGGACTTATTAGCAACCTGCAATACACAAATGACCCAACCTTGATTGTTAAGTAAAGAGGACTGGAAGCACTTGCTAATTAATGAAGGTCAAAGATGGAAGCTTATTCTATGGATTACTGCTAAATTTAAAGAAAACAAAAATCCTCACAACTAGACTAGTAGGAAATATCAAGACAAAGGGGGAAAAGATTGAAATTGTCAAGGATTTCATCTTTCTTGATTCCAAAGCTGATGAAAGCAAGTGAATATATAAAAAAATACATTGAACTAGGTAAATCTTCTGCACAGATTCTTTAAAGTCTTGGAAAGCAAGGATGCTACTTTGAGGACTAAATTGTGCTTCACCCAAGCCATGATATATTCAACTGCCTCCTATGCATGTGAAAGATTGCCTTTGAATAAGGAAGAGCAAAGGAAAATCTTTGCATTTGAATTATGGTGAAGAATATGGAAAGTAATGTGAGCTACCAGAAGAACATACAGATCTATCTTGGAGTTACAGGCAGAATGCTTCTTGGAGGCCATGTTGTGAGACTTTGTCTCACCTACTTTGGACATATCAGGAGACCAGTCCCTGGCAAAAGACAACATGCTTGGTAATATTGTCTAGCAATGAAAAAGATGAATACCGTCAACAAGATGAATGGACAGAGTGGTTGAATAATAGACTCCAACATACCAACAATTATGAGGATGGCACAGGACATGGCAGGATTTCATTCTGTTGTACATGGGTAGCTACGAGTCAGAATGTACTCAATAACACCTAACAACAATGGCAACAACATTCATGAACATGGGATATTCTTCCATTTATGTAGCGCTTTTTTTGTTTTCTAATTATAGGATTCTGTAGTTTTCTTTGTACAATTTTTTGTGTCTTTTGTCAGGTTTTTCCTAAGTATTTTATCAATCGGATGACTATTGTAAAAGGTTTATTTAATTTTAATAATATTATTTATTAATATACATATATTTAAATCATTTTATTGGTGCTCATACAACTCTTATCACAATCCATACATATGTCAATTGTGTAAAGCACACTTGTACATCCGTTGCCCTCATCATTCTCAAAATTCGCCTTCCGCTTCGGTTCTTGGAATCAGCTCCTCATTTTCCTTTTTCCCTCCCCCTCCCTCGCTGTTCCCCTCTCCCTCATGAACCCTTAAAATTTTATAAATTATTATTTTATCGTATCTTATACTACACGGTGTCTTCCTTCACCCACTTTTCTGATCCCCACCCCCCAAAGAGGAGGTAATATGTAGATCCCTGTGATTGGTTCTCCCTTTCTACCACCACTTCCCTCCCAGTATTGCCACTCTCACCCTTGGTCCTGAGGGGTTCATCTGCCCTAGATTACTGGTGTTTCCAGATCCTATCTGTACCGCTGTACATCCTCTGGTCTAATCAGGTGTGCAAGGTAGAATTGGGTTCATGGTAGTTGGGGGGAGGAAGCGTTTAAGAACCAGAGGAAGGTTGTGAGTTTCATTATTGCTACACTGAGCCCTGAGTGGCTCATATTCTCCCCACTATCCCTCTGCAAGGGATGTCCAGTTGTCTACAGATGGGCATTAGGTCCCCATCATGCGCTCCCTGATGATATGATTTCCCCACCCCCTCCTTTGGTTCTTGAAACCTGGTCCCCGTGGCCCTTCATGATCACGCATGTTGGTGTGCTGCTTCCATGTGGGCTTTGTTGCTTCTGGGCTACATGGCCGCTTGTTTACTTTCAAGCTTTTAAGTTCTGAGAAGCTATATCTCTCGATAACCAGGCACCATCATCACTCTTCACCACACTTACTTATGCACACGTTCGTCTTCAGCGTTTATGTGGGGAAGGTGATCACACAATCATTGATTTTGTTCTTTGGTGTCTGCTACCTGATCCCTTCAATACCTCATGTTCACATAGGCTTATGTGCTTCTTCTGTGTGGGCTTTGTTGCTTCTGAGCTAGATGGCAGTTTGCCTGCTTTAAAACCTTTAAGACCCCAGACACTATATCTTTTGATAGCCAGGTACCATCAGCTTTCTTCACCATGTTTGCTTATGCACATGTCTGTCTTCAGCTATCATGTCAGGAAGGTGGGTATCATGAAATGACCGTTTAGCTGAGCAAGGTACTCTTGTATTGAGGGAATGCACGTAAGGAGGCCCAATGTTTACCTGATACCCTATTATTAAACCTATATCTATTCCCCCATAATTATAAATATTTTATATGTATTTTATATGTAAATATTTATATATACATGTCTATATTTATGCTTTTATATATGCCATTTGCCTCCTACTCCTTTCCTCTAGTTCCTTACACGATCCTCCTGTCCTACTACCATGTTCAGCCTTCATTCTGGTTTCAGTAATTCCTCTCACTTACCTTGCCCTTGGTCACTCCCAACCAGTCCTCCCATTCCCTGCTTCCACTGGGTTTGAACCACTCATTGTTCCCTTGTCCCTGGGTTGGCCAACACCTCCTCACTTCCCCTACCTCCCATACTCTCATGTTCCTCTGGGACCGTTGGTGCCATTATTTTCTTCTCACATAGCTTATCCAGCCTATCTTATCTAGGTGGACCTGCAGATAGAGTAATATGTGCATAAAAATGCAAATGGCTTTGACAGCACCAAAGTGGCATATAAGAACATGGCATTGACAGCAGGAACACTGATAAGCTAACAAACAAAAAAGTCACTGACATACAAAATTTAAAAGAAGAGATAAAAAGGAAAAACAAAACAAAACAAAAAGACAGCAAAAAAACAAACAAAAAACCAACCAAAACACCTGTTAGTAGTTTGAGGTGTGTTTGTTGACCTTTAGGAGTGTTTTCCAGATGAGTCTGATGGGGTGCCACGTCATGTCCCCAAAGTTCATCCTTTACACTTCATTGGGACCTCCTTGCTCTGCTTCCCCTGCCACTCCATTGCATGCCCCCAGTATTTTGCCTCAGTGTGGTTGGGTCAGCTCAGTCGCATATCCCCCCTCTGTGTCTCAGGTGCTGCCCCATGTAAGGCCATGGATCAGTGCAGGATGTCGCATCTTGCCATGGGGCCTGCTGTGTGGTCCTGTCTGTACAATGGGCCCTTCGAGCTGGGCTATCGTCCTCTGAGCTTGGTGGACCCAGGTGTGCTCTGCTCCCTTCTTCCTCCTACCTTTGATTCAGCTTCCTTCTGGGTGTGGTGTTGTAGGTCAGTTTCTTTCCCACACCAGACAATCACTTTTCATTTTTTGTTGTACTCTTTTCGATGGTGGGAATTGGGCTAATTCTGGTTGGGGCCGGCATATGGTCCAGTCTCTTTGTAGATTCCTCCGCCCGTTACATTGCTCTCCTGGTTTGGCGTGTCATGGTGGGGCCCACATGCATGTTACAGTTCTGTGGGGACACAACCAATACTCTCCTCCTGGGTGGGTTAGGGCCCTGTTCCCCCCGTGCCATCCACTCGGTTTCTCCCCACCCCACTTCTCCCTCCAGCTGCTCCCCCTTCTCCTTCTTTATGTTGGGCTCTCATTTACCTCGTTAGGTGTGGACTGCCCTCCCTCCAACTATCCATGCTTCCACCAGTTTATTGCGAGATAGGTGTTTATTCTTCTATACCTGGCATGCTGATTGTACTTACCTCAGGGGACTCATGTTACACCTGTCCTTCTGAGTTTGGCTTACCTCGTTTAACATGATTCCTTCCAGCTCTTCTCATGAAATGACGTGTTTCATATGATCATCCATGCTTTTCAGTGTTACATAGTACTCTATTGTATGTATGTATGCACCAGAATTTACTAATCCACTCATCTATCGATGGAAACATAGGCTCTTTCCAAGTCTTTCTTATTGTGAATTGTGCCGCAATAAACATTGGAGCACAGATGACTGGTCGTGTTTATGCCCAGTGAAGGGATGGCTGGGTCATAAGGTAGATCAATTTCCATTTTCTTTAAGTATTGCCAGATTGCTTTCCACAGTGGCTGTACAAATCTACACGACCACAAGCAGTGGAGGAGGGTTCCTACTTTACCACAGCCCCTCCAACACTTGTTGCTCTCTGATTTGCTGATTTGGGAGAACATCAGGTGTGTTAGGTGGTATCTCATGGTTGTTTTGATTTGCATTTCTCTTATGGCTTATGAACTGGAACACTTTCTCATATGCTTATTGGCCATATGGATCTCTTCCCCAGTGAAAGTCCTTTTCAGTTCTTTTGCCAACTTCCTTAGGGATTAATTGTTTTCCTCTTTTTGAAGGTCATGTTGGTGTTGTGGATTTTAGTAATGAGCCCTTTGTGCAATGTGTCCTTACTAAAAATCTTTTCCCAGTCTGTGGGTTGTCTTGTCACCCACTTGGTGAAGTCTTTCTAGGTGCACAGGTGCTTTATTCTTAATAAATTCTATTTGTTGATTTACAGCTCACCTGTGTGTTTACCCTTCACTATTGCAGTGAGCCTTTCCCTGGGCCAGTGCTCTGAGATTAGTCCCAATTCCCTCCTTGATGGTCCTGATGCTTTGGGTTCAAGTTCTAGGTATGTGATCCACTTTGAGTTTATTCTTGTGCATGGGGTGAGGTAAACGTCTTTTTTCATCTTTCTACATGTGGATATCCATTGTTTCCAGCACCACTTGTTAAAAAGGGCACCAAGTTCCCATTTGATGGTTTTGGGACCCTTGTCAAAGATCAGTTATCTATATGCTGATGGTTTTATTCTTGGGCTTTCTATTATTTTCCAATGGTCTGAGTGTCTGTCGTGTGCCAGTAACAAGCTGATTTGACCATTGTAGCTGTGTAATAGGCATAAAAATTGGGCAAGGCGGGTCCTCCAACTGTGTCCTTCTTGAGGAGTTCTCTGCTAATTCTGGTTTCTTCCCTCTCCGTGTGAAATTGGTGGTCAGTTTTTCCAATTCTTTGAAGAAGGTTGATGGTATTTGAATTGGTATAGCATTGAACTTGTAAAGCGCTTTAGGTAGGACAGTCATCTTTACTATGTTGAGCCTTCAAATCCATGAGCAGGGGATGTTCTTCCATTTGTGGAAGTCGCTTTTGGTTTCCTATTGTAGGGTTTTATAATTTTCCTTGTATAGGTCTTCACTATTTTTTGTTAAATATATTCCTAAGTATTTCAGTTTGTTCTATCTACTGTGAAGGATATTTCCTTCTTTATCCTCTCTTCCATGGTCCCATGTGTATAGAAAACCAACCGACTTCTGTTTATTGATCTTGTATCCTGCTACTCTTCCATATCCTTCTATGACTGTAAGTACTTCAGCTGTGGAGATTTGGGGGTTTTCAATGTACAGGACCATGTCGCCTGCAAATAGTCAATGTTTCACCTCCTCCTCTCCCTTTGGATCCCTTTGATGTCCTTCTGCTGCCTTATGTTGTTAGCCAGAACTTCCAAAACGATATTGAATGGAAGTGGGAACAGGGGCATCCTTGTCTTGTACCCTTTTTCAGTGGATTTTTTTTTGTCTTTTCTCCATTGACTATGATGTTGGCCATTGGTCTTTCATACATAGGTTGTATCAGCTTGAGGAACTTACCTTCCAATCCTATCTTCATGAGTTTCTTGATTAGGAATGGGCGTTGTATATTATCAAATGCTTTTTCTGCATCTATAGATATTATCATAAGGTTTTTCTTCTTTTTCTTCTCAAAGTGATTTATAATAATGTTGAATTTTCAAATATTAAACCATCCCTGAATCCCTGGGATGAATCCTACCTGGTCATGGTTGATGATATGTTTTATATACTTCTGTATTCTACTGGCCAATACTTGTTAAATATTTTTGTATCTGCGATCATTAGAGATCTTGTCTGTAATTTTCTATACCTGTGGCGTCTTTACCCTGTTTGGGTATCAAAGTAATGCTGGCTTCGTAAAATGATTTTGGGACTTTGCCATCCTTTTCTATGTTATGGAATACTTTGTGGAGGATACCTGCCAACTATTCCCTGAATGCTTACTAGAATTCTGCTGTGAAACCATCTGACTCTGGGGCTTTTTTGTTGGTAAGTTTATGATGACCCTCTCTATTTCTTATTTCGCTGGGGGTTTGTTGAGTTTCTTGACCTCTGTCTGAAATAATCTAGGGAAAGACTGTTTTTCCAAATATTTAGCCATATCATCCAGGTTTCTGAATTCATTAGAATACAGACCTTCATAATACTTTGTGCTTATCCTTTGCATCTCATTGGTGTCTGTTGTTATTGGCACTTGATCATCCCTCATCCTGGCTATTGATGTTTGCTCCTTTCCATCCTTGGAAAGCTTTGCTAGAGAACTGTCAATTTTGTTAATTCTTTCGTAGAACCAGGTTTTAGTTGCATTTATCTTTTGCATTGTTCTCTTGTCTTCCCAGTGGCTTAACTCCGCCCTGATTTTTATTATTTCTTTTCTCTTGCTATTGGAGGGGTTGGTCTGTTGACTTTGTTCTAGTTGTTGGAGGTTTTGTGTTAACATATCTGCCATATGCCTTTCTACTTTTTCCATATATGCATTTTCAGAGTCACATACGTTTTGAAACATTGTATTCTTGTACTTGTTAGTTTCTAGAAACTTCCTAATATCCTCTCTGATCTAGGCCCATACCCATTCATGTCACAGGAGATCGTTGTTCATTCTTTGATTGGTTGCCCTTACTTTTCTGGACATCCTCTTGTTAATCTCCAGCTTTATGGCATGGTGATCTGACAAAGATGTCTGGATAATATCTATATGCTTGAATTTACTCAGTTTGGACTTGTGTCCAAGCATGTGGTCTATTCTTAAAAAAAAAAAAAAAAAAGATCCATGTGGTTTGAAAAGAATGTGAAACCCTTTGTGTTTGGATGGAAAGCTCTATAGATGTCTTTCAGGCCCTGTTGCTTAATTACATTCTTTAGCTATATGGCATCTTTGCTGAGCTTCTTTCCCAGTAATCTGTCTTTCTCTGATAGGGGAGTGTTAAAATCACCTACTATGATTGTTGAGTCCGTGATTTTTCTTTTTCATCTTTTTAGTAGTTTGATGAATTTCACCGCACAATTATTAGGAGCGTAAATATTCAATATGCTAAGTGCTTCTTTGTTTACTGAACCTTTGAGCATTACGTACTGTCCCTCTTTGTCTCTATTTATGGTTCCGATCTTGAGGTCCATTTTGTTGGAGATTAAGATAACCACCCCTGCCTTTTTGGAGTAACAATTCAATTGGTAAACTTTTTGCCAATCCTTTGTTCTTAGCATATTCTTGTCTCTCTGCTTAAGATATGTCTCTTTCAGGCAACAGAGTGATTGATTATGTTTTTTGAGACAGTCCTCAAGCCTTGTTCTTTTAATGTATGAATTGAATCCATTGGGTCAGTTCTTATCACTATCTGTGGATTCATAATTATCATACCCTGTTTTGTGCCTTTACCTACCTCCCTTCATATCAGTGTGCTGTGTTTGAGTGGAGAGTTTCTATCTTGTCCTCTTTTCCATCTGAGACCTGTTGTCCTGGTAATTGTGGCTGGCATGTTGACTTCTAGATGGAGATGGGTTATATGGTGGTCTCTTGTTTGTTCTTGGTGGAGGTTTATCCTCTGGGCATAGTGAGTCCTCCAGTATCTTCTGCAGGCTCGGGTGTCTTGCAACATATTCTTTGAGTCTTTCCTTGTCCTGGAAGACCCTTATCTCACCATTTATCTTAATTGATAACTTGGCAGGGTACAGGATTCTGGGGGAGGCATTTTTTTTCTTTCAGCATTTGGAAGCTGTTGCTCCATTCTCTCCTCTTCCTGGTATCTGCTGATAGGTCTGAGCATATTCTTAGCTGCGCTCCTTTGTATGTGACTGTCCTCTTGTCTCTTGCTGCTTGTTAAATTTTCTCTTCTTCCTCTAAGTTAGATATTTTTACTATTATATGTCTTTCCGTGTTGTTCTTGGAATTTATTCTAGCTGGCGCCCTTTCTGCTTCCTGTATGAGTGCCTGGTTCTCCTTTGTTAGGGTAGGAAAGTTTTCTTCCAGAAAGTCCTTTGCTATCTTGGCTGTCAACTTGTGTGTTTTGTTGTCCTCCGGTAGGCCAATTATTTGAATATTATTCCTCTTCATTGCATCTGTCATTGTTCTTAGGCTATCCTCTGTTTCTTAGTTTTCCTATCTGACCGTCTTTCTCACTTGAGTAGGTCTGTTTGAATGTCCTTGAGATCACTGATAAGATTATCTGGCTCCTCAAACCTAGTAATAAATTCTGTGACATGTGTGCCTTCTGCTTCCTACCCTGATAGCTCCTTGCAGTTCCCTTTGTTGGGTGGATTTAATCCCCTCTTGTGAACTTCATCCTCTCTATTGTAGACTTCCCCTCCTCTATCATTGCATCCTTATTCTGGGTTGCTTCCATCAGCTCCTGTATTACTGAGAGCAGACTTCTGAAGATTTCCTTCTGTGGTTGATCTGTATCTGTTTCTTCTATGAGAAATGTTATCTCTGCTACTATGTTTCGTCTCTCTGGTTGTTTTTTTTTGGTAGGGAGTAATGTGGTCTGTTGATTTTTTCTCGACCCTTTCATAGGTCCCATGCTTCTGGGAGGCCAGGGGAACTTTATCTGTGTTACTGCTAAGGATTATTTCAGGTGACTGCCTATTACCTACTATAAGGATGGGTCAGACTGCTGTGTAGGCAGAGTTCCCAGAAGCTTTGTGACCCGTAGTGGTGAGATGTTTCATCAACTGGAGTGTGGGCTGGAGCCTCAGTGAGTGCCCCCAGGTTGCTTTGATTTGGTTTGTAAGGGTACCCTTAGTAAGAAAAAAGAAGAATTTAAAAATAATTTTAAACAAAATTTTGGGAGGAAAAAGAAAAAGATGGAGAGCGCGGAAGAAGGAGAAGCTATAACAGAGGAGAGAAAAGAAGTGATAATGGAACTGGAAGGAGAAGAAAAATGAAATAGAAGGAAACCTATAGAAAGGGGGCAAAAGAGAAGTACTAGCAATAATGAAAAAGGAAGAAGAAAGAAGAGTCAAAAGACAACAAAGAAAGTAAAGAGAAAAACTAGCATGAGATAAAAGATATATATGTATATATATGTATATATATATACATATATATATATTTAAAATTTCCCCTTTTTCCCTCCAAGTTCTAATGATGCCTAATAGAAACTGGAGTTGTACTAGGCCTTGCTGCCACTGGACGTGGTGGTGATCTGGGCTCTGGAGCCGGCCTATGTGTGTGTGTGGGGGGGGATGCTCTTCAGATCAGCAAGCCCTCCAAGTTTCCTGCAGTCCTGTAGAGTTGAGCCTGTAGGCCGAGGCTACACAGGTGGGAACAGGCCCCCGGGGCAGGCCTCTGGCACCAGCTGGAAAATGCTGGGGCTGCAAGGGGTGCTGAGAGAGGCATAGGCCACAGTGCCTGCCTCCTATGCCCGCTGGGAAGGGCTGGGGCAGGCTTAGATGCTGGCGCTGGGCACTCCGCAGTGCACCCCAGCAGTGGGAACTGGGTGGGGCGCAAAGACGGCTCCGGCCGGGACGGGAAAGCCATCTCCTAGGCTTCCTAGCAGGCTGGGACTTTTATCTCATTAGCTGCCGGCCCTGTGAGTGGCGCAGGCTCTGCAGCAATGAGGTCTGAGCCGGATTGCACAGCAGCAGCTCTGGCGGGAAACAGCGGTTAATGGCGCTTGTCCTCTGCCTTGGAAGAAATGTGTCACGGCAGGCTCAGAGCTTGGAGTCGCCTGCACTGGAATGCCCACAGTGCACCAGGTAGGGCAATGCCGCTCCAGCAGGGGTGCAAAGCTCCATTGCTCATGCTCCCAGTAGGCAGGACCACTCACTGTTGCACCCTGGGCTGTCTGTGTTGGAAGGGGCACCCGCGACAGGCAGGTCTAGTGCTCCAGGCTCCAGGCATAGGTCTCCGTGGCGGTGCAGGCCAGCCTGAAGTGGCTCAGGTGGCGGAAATATAGTGTCGGGGGTTGAAGCAGGATGGGGCTCTGGCTGCAGGCCGAACCGGCGGGAAGTGCTCAGCACAGGTTCCTGGGCCGGGAGTGGAGCAGGTGCTAAGCTGACGGGGGTGGGTGGCCAGGCAAACGGGGTGCCGGTGGAGTGGTCCCAGGCAGGAATGGGAGTGGTTGGTCCCCGGTGGGTCTAACTCAGGAAGCCCCCGGTGTCTGCAGGTCAGTTACCCAGGCCTTGGATGAATGGAGGGAGGGACGCGGGCCCAAGGGTAGATCGCTGCCACATGGGGAGAGGGGAATCATGGGAAAGGGAAGCTTCTCTCTTAGTGGGGTCCCACAAGTGGGCCACTGCTGTAGGGGGTCCCGCACCACTGCACTTGTCTCAGCAGGGCAGGCATGCGAATCTGGGCTTGGGGTCCCGGTCTGGGGATGGTGTGGGGCTATAGCTATTTGCTGCGGCGATGGCAGCAGCCTAGTGACAAGAGATGCCCCATGAATCAGGTCCTGTATCTCAGAGCCCTCTGCTCAGAACAAAAGCGTGGGGGTGGGGTTGGGGTGCTGTCCCAGGGGGATATTTCACTCACTAGACACCTACCACTCAGCTACCTGGACACCAAACCCACTTTGCTCTAAAGAACTCTCAGACTATGCGAGTCCCCTGGTCCATCATCTTCCCTGCATTCTTAATAATAATAAATGGTTTTCTTTATTCCATTTTCAGAGCTCTATTTGTTGATATTCAGAAATCCAATTGATTTTGGCTTATATTAATCTATTTTGCCAGTTTACTAGATTGTTAGTACAACCTTTATGTAATCTTTTGGGATATATATATACATACACACACACATATGATCTGCAAATAGGGAATTTTGCCTCGTCTTTGACTAATTGCATTCCCTGGTCATTTTGTCATCCAAACAGTTCTAAGCCTAAGACTTCCAGCATGATGTTGCAATAGGGACCATCTTTGTCTGATTCCCGTTTTCTGAGAAAATGCTTCTGATTTCCATCCTTTCAGCTTGATGTTGGCCATTGACGTTTAGAATATGGCTTTTATTTATGTTGCAGATTTTTCCTTCTATTCCTATTTTGCTGAGTGGTTTTAAATCAGAAATGGGTGATGGATATTGTCAAATGCTTTTTCTGCAACCTCTAATTAGATCATGTGGTTTTATTTTAAGTGGTAGGTTGCAATGAGTTTTTCAAATATTGAACAAGCCTTGGATTCCTGGTCTGAATTCCACTTTATCACGATGAACCTATTTTTTGATATTGTTGGATTCTAATGGTAAGAATTTTGTTGAGAATTTTTGCATCTTTGTTCACAAAGTATTGCTTCATAGTTTTCTGTCATTGCTTGCTTGTAGTATTCAGGCTATACTTAATTTATAGAATGAGTTGCTGTTCCTTTTTATATTCTGGAATAGTCTTTGTAGAATTGGTAACAGCTATTCCTTGAATACTTGATGGAAATCCCATGGAAGCTATCTTGTCCTGGCATTAATTTTTGAATCTTTCTTCATGACCTTCTATAATTCTCCTTTTTTGATGGCTCTGCTCATATTTTCTACATCCAAGTGCTTTCATTTATGTTGTTACCCTGTTCTGGATATTGGAAGTCTTGGGTTAAGTTATTCATTTTGGTTTCTCCTTTCTTGCTATCTGCATTAATTGCTATAAATTGTCCTCTGATAACTGATATTACTGTGTATCAAAAGCTTTGTTATGATGGTATTGTTCTGACTTGTGTCAAAAAATTCCTGAATTCCATCCCTTATTTGATTTGTTACCCAGTGAGTTTTTAAGTAGTATGTTATTCAGTCTCTATATGCTTGTATTTTTATTCCTGTTCTTTCTATTATTGATTTTCAGTTTTATAGAATTGTGATCAAATGGATTGTAAGATCTCAATGTTTTAAAATTTGTTGACACTTGCTTTGTGGCCGTACATGAGTTGTATTCTGGGTATGCCCCAATGTGTTAGAGAAGAGAGTATACTGTTATTGGGTTGAGAGCTCTATATAAGTCTAGGAGATTGAACTGGTTGATTGTGTTGTTTAGCTATTCTGATTCTTTATTAAGTTTCTTTCCTGATTATCTATCTTTTAGTATGGTATGTTGTAGTTTCCAATTATATATCTTTGCTATGTTTTCAAATTTTTGAGAATTGTATTAATGAATTTTGAGAGCCTTTCATTAGATACACATATTATTATAAAGGTTATATATTCCTGATGTATTTTTCCTTTATCCATTATGTAGTGCCCATTCTTGTCTTTTATTGTTATTCACCTTTAAATATGTTTTCTACTCTTACCTTGTTATGGCTGCTATTGGCTGAGTAGATTTTTTTTCTCCTAGCTTTGGATTCTTACTCTATTTTTGTTACTCCGTTTAAGTTTTGTCTGTTATAGGCAGAATTAAGAAGGATCTGTTTTTATAATCCATTCTGCTCCTCTCAGTCTTTTCATTGCTGCATTTAATCCATTACATTAGTGTCACTATTGATATATTTGTATTTTTTGCTGTGATTTTGGTGCATTTGGTTTCATTTACTTTTTTGTGGTTTTATTTGTGCCTTTGTTCCCCTCTATTCTGTGTTATTTTGAGTACCACTTTAATTATATTACTTTATGGGTGGTGGTTTCTGTGAAATGCTCACAGGGTTGTCCTCTTTGTTATTAGTTATCTAGCTAATATTTTTTGTAAAAAGTTCTTTGTTTTCATTCATTTCTATGTCTTGGAATATATTTCTTCCTCATGATTTTTCTGTGTATAGGTTTCTTGGGTGACGGGTTTTTGGTTGCTGTTATTTGTTTTGTTGTTATTGCTCAGAATTCTTATGTCACTCCATGTCATCTTGCCCACATAGTTTGTGCTGAAAAGTCTTAGCTTAGTCTTATTGGTGTATCTTTTGTTTTTTGTTTGTTTGTTTGTTTATAGCTTCCCTCGGGATTCTCTCCTTTCCCTTGAAATTGGGAGTGTGACTATTACATATCATGCTATTTTTCCTTGGGGGTCTATCTTATTTGGTGTTCTCTCGCCTTCTTGAACAGTTATTTTGTTCTCCTTTGAGATGTTATGGAAAGCAAAAGACAAGGAGTAAAAGAGGGGCAAGAAATTTGCATTATAGAGAAGAAGAGAAAACAGAGACAAAAAACAGGGAGTGGTTTGCTTGTGGGTGTTGTAACTCTGTTGCTATGGCAACAAGAGTGTATTCCTCTCTACAAGGAGGAAAATGGGAAAAGAAAGTATGTTCAAAACCAAAAGCCTATCTGTTTTTGCCTGGGAGAAATGCATATTCTCAGGATGGTGGGATCTTACTAGAAAAGGAAGTGAGAGGCTACTAGTATAAAAAATCATAGAAGTATAAATACTAAATAAATAAAGTTGTGTTAGGTCATGTTGACTAGGGAAATAAATCCAGTGACACTCATATATTTATAAGAGTTTCATATCAAGAAGTAATTATATATAAAGAAATCATCCAAGCCCATTTCAACTCAAATCCATAAGGCTAATACTGGTCCATAAGTTCCTCTTAAGACTCTCTTAGCCACATGCAGTGCTGCAGAATTCAGGAAGATCACAGGTCACTGGGTATACAGTTGTGGGGATTCAAGGTATGTGGAAACATGGCAGTGCACTGGCAACTCTGAGTGGCCAACAGGGTCCCAGAAAGCAGGAGGCAGAGTCGCAGAGTGAGTAGGGGGTTCCCAGTATCCTTTTTATGAGAAGGCCACACTTTGAACTATGTAACACAAAGCTATGATCTGATATACAGTTTGACTCCATCCTTTGCCAGAAGTACCCAGTTCACATAAAATCATCTAACTATTACGAGTACAACTACCAGTAAGAAACAAAATTGCCCTGTGGGCCAGGATTTCTGCTCCTTTGGTTGTATTGTATGGGCCTGTGTGCACATGGGGGAATGGCACTAGAGAAGGAGACAGAAAACAAGGAGAAAGAATAAAATGGCAAAAAAGTGTAGTTAGCTACTGAGAATAACTGCGCCAAGATACTAACGAGGTCTGCTATCCAAGGAGGTCCCCCAGAAGAAGCGAGGTAAGAGGTTTGGTTAGCTGATTTGCTTCAGCGTCCAGGATAAATCGACTATTCAAGAGAAGAGTAGGCCTCACAGAAACACTTCCTGCCACTTCTGATCAATGGTAAATGGGAGTCTGTCAACATGCATTGCTACTCTGCAAATTTAGGAAACATTTGTCTACATAGCTTTTAAGTTGATATTTTTTTACGCAGGAAATCAATGATTGGCCAAGGTTATCTGTTGGAATATTTTTATATGCCTGAATTAAAATGCAATACCCAAATGAATTTCTACAACACTTCTCTCTTTTCAATAAAGCTCTGCCAAATGAGGGGACATATTAATTAATTTGCTTGCTTCTTTTAAATTGTATTTATTTAATTTTACGATATGGTTTTGCTTCTATTTCTTTTTAAAAACAGTTCTATAGGCACATAATCTACATATGAATTTCAGTAGTTTAATTACATAAAAAAATTACCACAATAAATTCTAGAACATTTTCTTCTTTCTTGTACTCATTGTAATTAACAAAAACAACACCCTGAAACAACTGTAAAATTTGACAAAAGGAGATCAAATGGTAATATGTTATATTTTAGCTTGACTAAATATACAATAATCCACTTTAAAATGCTCTCTGTCTGATAATAAAGTTATTCAAGTCCCTCAACAATATTCAGAACAGATTATTAGAAGCTTGATTTATGCATATACCCTGAAAATGGATTTTGTGCTCCCACTGTCATCCATAGAATTTTGCAAACTAGGTGATCTTAATTCAAGCTCTGATCCCTCCTTCATGTTTGGATTATATTATTTAAAAACTTTAGATAACACAGGATTTAGATCACACATGTTTCTTCCATGTGGACTTAGTTGATGCCTCATTTAGATGACTGCTTAGATGCCTTTAAGACCTCAGACATTTTTCTTTCTGATAGCCCAGTATAATCTAGTTTCTTCACCACACTTTGCTATAGTATCCATAACTTCACGAAGGTGAGCATCAAACAGGGCCATGTCATAAAAACAAATTATTCTTAGATTGGGGCTAGGATTAAATTTGAGGGAACAAATTCATATATATATATCACTTGAGATACATCATTGTAATTTTATGTTAGAGAATATTATCAACCATCTCCCTGTGGCTTCTTCTCACCAGAGCTACCAGTGAGTTTGAGGCAAAGCTCAGTTCACTTAGAGGGGTTTCGCATCAAATCCTTCTGGTGGGGCCTCTGAAGGATGTTGTGTACCTGCTTCTTGAGCTACATGTGAACAACTGCACAAGCTACAAAGCACCCTATATCAAGACATAATGAAGTGGCATGAACTTTGGGGATATCTTGGTACATGTTATCTGAAGAAAATCTAACACTAGGCAGAATATTCAAGTGATTTTCAAGCAAGAACAAACCAAACCAATAATTTTGCCCATTATATGAGCAGAAACATAAGCCTGGGTTATCTACAAAATAAGGGTACTAGATTATGGTTTCATAGCCGAGCATGGTCCAAAAAGTTTACTTTATTTTCTAATTATTAATTATTCAAATTATTTTATACTCTCTAGGTCATAGCTAGAATGATTGCAAGATGAATGACCTGAGTTAGAAGTGAGATATGACTAGTGTAGGAACTTCACTGTAGATAGAAACATTCAAGCTATAGGGTATAATGCTGGAATGAGTTGGAATTCTGAACAGGAAGAGAATGAAGGCTCAAAAGTCTGTCCTATAAGAATGTTTGACGAGGTGTTGTGCTGAGCTAACCAGTTACCCAATACAATATGTCTTTTTATCTCTTGAATGCTGCTGCCATTAACTTTGATTGTGGAAACAAATAAGAGAAAATCATTGACAACTTCAGTCTTTTCTCAATTTACCATGATGTACCTACTGGTCCATGTGAGGATCTGGGGTTTCTTTACATTGAGTTCTAATCCATACTGAAGGCTATAGCCTGTGATCTTCAGTAAAGGCTTCAAGTCCTCACTTTCACCAAGAAAAATGTGTCATCTCTATAGCATAGGTTGTTATTGAGCCTTCCTCTAATCTTGATGCTGAACTCTTCATCATATAATCCATATGCTATGATTATTTACTCCACAAAACTTGCTACCATTCATGAAATATAAACATTTAATTAAACACTTATCATCATTACTACTACCAGAATCACCCTTATTATTGCCATTACATATTTCATTTATTAAAAACTATTACTTCAAGAAGGTCATTGGTAATGTAGAGAGAAAACATGCAGCTGCAAAAGACTTATATATTTAAAGAATCCAGAATAAACTTAATATGCATAGCCTTTTCTTTAAACCATTAACTTCAACAAATGAGTCACAAAGAATCTATGTAAAAATAGCAGATGAAACTCAGAGAGTTATAGAACAATGGCCTGTGAAAGATGTCTGTGGCCTAATCCCCCGAAAATTTAATTATAATCCTTAAACCAAACTTTTTCACTGCCATTGGAGTCAATGCTAACTTATTTCAATCTCCTGTGGGTTTCTGAGACTGTAACTGTTTATGAGAGTAGAAAACCCAGTCTTTCTCCAGAGGAGATGCTGCTAGTTTCAAACTGCCAACCAAGTGGAACACATCTCAACATATAACCACACCACGAGGGTTCCTATAGTCCTTAAAAGAAGAAGAAAGAGGTAAGAAAAGAAGAATGCAGAAAAAAGAAGAAATTAAATAGTAAAACAGTACATTTGACACTATTGTTAGAAAAGCAATATAGATGGTATGTTAGGCTGGGTTGACTAGAGAAACAAATTCATAGACACTCATATGTGTACAAGAAAAACCTTCATTTATAGAGTAATTGTATATTAAGAAAACACACCAGCCAAGTCCAGATCAAGTCCACAAGTCTGGGATTAGCCCATATGTCTGATAACCAGTCTTTAAATTCCTTTTCAGGCTCATGCAACAATGCAATGATGCTGAATGCAGGAAGATCACAGGCCAGTGGGTGGAAAGCCTTCTGGATCCAGTGTCAGTAAAGCATCTCAGTGCTAGTGTGGTTCCTCCAGTTTCAGGGCTCTGGTTCCATCAGCTCAGCTCCATATGGCTTGTCAACAGGAATGTGTAGCAGAGAGAGTGTGGCTGGCCTCCAGTGAGCTAATTATCTCTGTCATGCTTCCATATGATGTCATCAAGCTGTGGCCTGATTAACAGGCTAGACTCCATTCCCTCCTCAAGTAGACAGATTACATAACTGCCACAAATGGAGAAAGGTGGGGAGGGGTAACCATGGAAGGAATTACTGGTACAGATAGAAGTGAAGAACAGAGAAGGCATATTTCCTTTATCAATATATTTTTAAAAAGAAGGAATTCTCTACACAGAGAAGCAAGGATTGTACTGAGAAGTGAATGCAAAATACAGCCATGTGGGGCCTGGGCGTGCACAACATCTGTAAAAGGAAATTATAAAGTAAATGTATGCCAATAGCAGAAGGTCAGCCATCAGCAGTATAAAAATCTGATTTTCCATCCAGCTGGGCTCTCAGGTTAACTGGATGCCCATTTGCACAATCTTGTTGGACATAATCCTTAAATAAACTAATTCACTCCATATGAAATGTATGCCTATCTCTTGTTGGAACACTTTCTTGCGAGCATGACAAAAACCAAGAAATGAGCAACCTGAAGCCTCCGGTCCTTTCTTGTAACACGCCATATCTATAGTTACATTACATGTAAATAATCTCAATCTCTAACTAGATGGAAGATATTGTTAAACCAAGTTAGTAAAAAAATAATATATCTGTAATACATTGGTGAGCAGTCAAAGCAAAATTGGAGATAGTACAATGACAAACGATTTCGAGAAGCATCACTTCATTAATATAGATAACTATTACATTAGTTTAATTTTTAAAATGCATACACAGTGGTGGAGATTGGAGGGAAGAGTATTTGAGGGATGATGTGGGGATAAAACTATACCATCCAGTTGAGAAAATTACATAAACTTCTTGATGTTTTCTCTAATGTAACCTTTATAAGGTTAGAATTGACTTCAAGTTACCTTTAAATACTTAATGAAATTTATAATTAAATAAATTGTGAATTATATATACTTTCTTTGAAACATTCATAATTTCAACTAACAGTACCAAGTGAAGAAATAGTTGCCATAATTTTTTACTATTTGCTAAATTTAGTGTTTTTAATAGAAGCATAATTAACATTATGCCATACTCTGTCTTATTTGACGGTCAATGGAAACTTTTTCCCCCTAAAGACTTCAAATATGAAACCTGAGGCTAAAGAGATTAAATATATCATTCACATATTGGTAATGTAGTTTAAATAATGTTTTATATTCATTTTATATTTCCATTACACTTTCAAATTGTAATGGAAAATAATTCTCCCAAAAAAACTAATAAAAATTTCAGGAACTTTTCAGTTTTCCTTATTTTAATTAGCTAAGCATTGTAGATTTTCTTTTCTTGTTATTACTTTTTAGACTAAAAAGTACTCATCTCTTCAATCTACCAGGTATTTAAATTTTAAAGTAATTGATTTGTGGAAGACTGTAGTTTGAGTCAGAATTGACTCAATGGTAGTTAGTTAGCAGCTTATATTAGGAATTCTACCTTATTTTGAATCTTGGCACACATTCACACACCATTTGAATTCATTTTGACTATTAAACAGCAAGATGGTGGCTTAATCCTTAACCACAGTGGGTTTGAAAGAAGATTGCAACTCCAGACAGCCTAGGAAAGAGCAGTCCTCCCCTCAGAGAATGTGTCTAGGATGTCCTTAATCATTTACAGATCACCTAGAAGTTGAGATACCAGGCTGAAAGGTCATGAATTATACCCCAACCATCAAATATCCAGGTGGTTACAGAGCCTCAGAACTAATCATTAAACTTTTCTAATCTACAATTGTGTATTTATCCCAATTATCATCTGCCCCCCATTTTGGTAGTCTCACCTCTGACACTGATGAATTGATTTGTGGCCAATCATGATTTTGGGATTCTTTCCTTTGTTTCCTGTCATCTACAACTAGCCACACCCTGGACCCTAGAGGCCCATCAAATAAAACATGGAGTTGCCAACCACCAACCACTGCACAGGAGAAATATCAGCTTGTTTACTTCTGGAAAGATTTACAATCTCAGAAACTCTAAGTAGCAGTTCTACTCTGTCCTATAGGGTTACTATGTGTAGAATTGACTGCCTGGCAGTGAGTATGTATATTCTTATTAAGCATATGAACCATACGTTGGACAGGGGGAGATATGACAAAATAATAATTTATAAATTATCAAAGGTTCATGAGGGAGGGGAGAGCGAGGAGGAAGGAGAAAAAATAAGGACCTGATGGCACAGCTTATTTAGGGTTAGGGTTAGGGGTTAGGTTTTCCGATTAGGGTTAGATTTAGGCTTAGGGTTATGGTTGGGTGTTAGTTTTAGGGTTAGAACTAAGGTTAGGGTTAGGTTTAGGGTTATACCTAGGTTTAGGGTTAGGGTTAGTGTTAGGGTTAGGTTTAGGGTTAGACCAAGAGTTTAGGTTAGACCTAGGGTTAGGGTTAGGGTTAGGGTTAGGGTTAGGGTTAGGGTGAGGGTGAGGGTTGGGGTTAATGTTAGGCTTAGGGGTAGGTTTAGGGTTAGGGTTAGACCTAGGGTTAAGTTTAGGATTATGATTACACGTAGGGTTAGGGTTAGAGTTAAACCTAGGATTAGTGTTAGTGTTAGAACTAGGGTTAGGGTTAGGGTTAGGTTAGGGTTAGGCTTAGGGTTAGGGTTAGACCTAGGGTTAGGGTTATGGTTATGGTTAGGGTTAGTCCTAGGCTTGGGGTTAGGGTTAGGGTTAGACCTAGGGTTAGGGTTAGGGTAAGTGTTAGGGTTGGGTTAGACCTATGGTTAGGGTTAGGGTTAGATTTAGCCTTAGGCTTAGGGTTAGGCTTACGGTTTGGGTTAGGTTTAGGGTTTGACCTAGGGGTAGGGTTAGGGTGAGGATTGGGTTAGGGTTAGGTTTAGCATTAAGATTAGGGTTAGGGTTAGACCTAGGGTTTGGTTTAGGGATAGGGTTAGGGTTAGGGTTAGGGTTAGAACTAGGGATAGGATTAGGGTTGGGGTTACAGTTAAGTTTAGACCTAGGGTTAGGGTTAGTGTTAGGGTTAAGGTTGGTTTAAACCTAGGGTTAGGGTTAGACATAGGGTTCGTGTTAGGGTTAGTGTTAGGGTGAGGGTGAGGGTGAGGAATAGGGTTAGGGTTATGGGTAGGGTGAGGATTAGGGTTAGGGTAGACCTAGTGATAGGGTTAGGATTACTGTTCGGTTTACGGTTAGTGTTAGGGTTAAACCTAGGATTAGGGTTAGGGTTAGACCTAGGGTTAAGGTTAGGGTTAGACCTAGGGTTAAGATTAGGGTTAGTGTTAGGTTTAGGGTTAGGATTAGACCTAGGTTTAGGGTTCAAATTAGGGGTAGGTTTTGGGTTAGGGTTAGTCCTTATTTTAGTGTTAGGGTTAGGGTTATGGTTAGGGTTAGGTTTACACCTAGGGTTAGGGTTAGGGTTAGTGTTTGGGTTAGGGTTAGGGTTAGACCTACGGTTAGGTTTTGAGTTAGGCTTAGGGTGAGGTTTAGGGTTAGACCTAGGGTTAGAGTTAGGGTTAGCATTAGGGTTAGGTTTAGGGTTAGTGTTAGGGGTAGACCAAGGTTTAGGGTTAGACCTAGGTTTTGGTTTAGGGTTATTGTTAGGGTTAGGGTTAGACCTAGGGATAGGGTTAGGGATAGACATAGGGTTAGGTTTAGGGATAGAGTTACAGTTAGGTTTAGGGTTAGGGTTAGACCTAGGGTTAGGGTTAGACCAAGGGTTAGGGTTGGGGTTAGGGTTAGGGTTAGGGTTAGAGCTAGGGTAGGTTTAGTCGTAGGGCTAGGAATAGGGTTAGGGATAGGTTTAGAGTTTGGGTTAGGGTTAGGGATAGGTTTAGGATTAGGGTTAGACCTAGGGCTAGGGTTACGGTTAGCGTTAGGGTTAGGGTTACGGTTAGGTTTACGATTAGGGTTATGTTTAGGTTTAGGGTTAGGTTTAGGGTTAGGGTTAGCGTTAGATCTAGGTTTAGGGTTAGGGTTAGGTTTATGGTTAAACCGAGGATTAGGGTTAGGGTTAGACCTAGGTTTAGCTTTTGTGTTAGGGCTAAGGTTAGACCAAGGGTTAGGGTTAGACCTAGGTTTAAGTTTAGGGTTAATATTAGACCAAGTGTTAGGTTTAGGATTAGACCTAGGGTTAAGGTTACACCTCGGGTTAAGTTTAGGGTTAGGGTTAGACTTAGTGTTAGGGTTAGGATTAGTCCTAGGGTTAGACTTAGGGTGAAGGTTAGGGTTAGGGTTAGACCTACTGTTCGGTTTAGGCTTAGGGTTAGTTTTAGTGTTAGTGTTAGGGTTAGGTTTAGTGTTAGACCTAGTGTTAGGGTTAAGGTTAAGTTTAGGGTTTGGTTTAGTCCTAGGGTTAGGGTTAGACCTAGGGTTAGGTTTAGGGTTAGTGTTAATGTGAGGGTTATTTTTGGGGTTAGGTATAGGGTTAGTGGTTTGGTTAGGTTTAGGGTTTGACTTAGGGTTAGGTTTAGGGTTAGACCTAAGGTTAGGATTAGGGTTCGGGTTACGGTTACAGTTAGGGTTTGGTTTAGTCCTAGGGTTAGGGTTAGTGTTAAGGTTAGGGTTAGGGTTAGACGTAGGGTTAGGTTTAGATCTAGGGTTAGTGTTAGGTTTAGTGTTAGGGTGAGGGTGAGGGTGAAGGATAGGGTTAGGGTTAGGGTTAGACCTAGTGTTCGGTTAGCATTAGTCCTAGGGTTAGGGTTAGACTTTGGGTTAAGGTTAGGGTTAGGGTTAGACCTAGGGTTAGGATTAGGTTTAGGCTTAGGGTTAGGGTTAGAACTAGGGTTAGGTTTAGACTTAGGTTTAGGGTTGGGGTTTAGGGTGAGGGTTAGGGTTAGAATTAGTCCTGGTGGTAAGGTTAGGGTTAGGGTAAGATTTAGGGTTAGACCTACTGTTTGGTTTAGGCTTAGGTTTAGTGTTAGTGTTAGTATTAGTGTTAGGGTTAGGTTTAGTGTTAGACCTAGTGTTAGGGTTAAGGTTAAGTTTAGGGTTTGGTTTAGTCCCGGGGTTAGGGTTAGTGTTAAGATTAGGCTTAGGGTTAGACGTAGGGTTAGGTTTAGACCTAGGGTTAGTGTTAGGTTTAGTGTTAGGGTGAGGGTGAAGGTGAAGGATAGGGTTAGGGTTAGGGTTAGACCTAGTGTTAGGGTTAGGATTAGTCCTAGGGTTAGGGTTAGACTTAGGGTTAAGGTTAGGGTTAGGGTTAGACCTAGGGTTGGGATTAGGTTTAGGGTTAGACCTAGGTTTAGGGTTAGCATTAGGCTTAGGGTTAGGGTTAGACCTAGGGTTAGGGTTAGACTTAGGTTTAGGGATGGTGTTAGGGTGAGGGTTAGGGTTAGGGTTAGGGTTAGAGTTAGTCCTAGTGGTAAGGTTAGGGTTAGGGTAAGGTTTAGGGTTAGACCTACTGTTCGGTTTAGACTTAGGGTTAGTGTTAGTGTTAGTATTAGTGTTAGGGTTAGGTTAAGTGTTAGACCTAGTGTTAGAGTTAAGGTTAAGTTTTGGGTTAGGTTTAGTCCTAGGGTTAGGGTTAGTGTTAAGGTTAGGGTTAGGGTTAGACGTAGGGTTAGGTTTAGACCTAGGGTTAGTGTTAGGTTTAGTGTTAGGGTGAGGGTGAGGGTGAAGGATAGGGTTAGGGTTAGGGTTAGACCTAGGGTTAGGTTTAGACTTAGGTTTAGGGTTGGGGTTTAGGGTGAGGGTTAGGGTTAGAATTAGTCCTGGTGGTAAGGTTAGGGTTAGGGTAAGGTTTAGGGTTAGACCTACTGTTCGGTTAAGGCTTAGGTTTCGTTTTAGTGTTAGTATTCGTGTTATGGTTAGGTTTAGTGTTAGACCTAGTGTTAGGGTTAAGGTTAAGGTTAGGGTTTGGTTTAGTCCCGGGGTTAGGGTTAGTGTTAAGGTTAGGGTTAGGGTTAGACATAGGATTAGGGTTAGACCTAGGGTTAGGGTTGGGGTTTAGGGTGAGGGTTAGGGTTAGTGTTAGGGTTAGGGTTAGGGTTAGGGTTAGGTTTAGGCTTAGGGTTAGGGTTAGACCTAGGGCTAGGTTTAGGGTTAGCGTTAGTGTTAGGGTTAGTTTACGATTATGGTTAAGATTAAGTTTAGTGTTAGAGTTAGGGTTATGGTTAGGGTTAGACCTAGGATTAGGGTTAGGGTTAGATCTAGGGTTAGACCTAAGATTAGGGTTAGGGTTAGGGTTAAGGTTAGACCTAGGGTTAGGGATAGACCTAGGTTTAGGTTTAGGTTTAGACCTAGTGTTAGGGTTAGGATTAGTCCTAGGGTTAGGGTTAGACTTAGGGTTAAGATTATGGTTAGGGTTAGACCTAGGGTTAGGATTAGGTTTAGGGTTAGACCTAGGTTTAGGGTTAGCGTTAGGCTTAGGGTTAGACCTAGGGTTAAGGTTAGACTTAGGTTTAGGGTTGGGGTTAGGATGAGGGTTAGGGTTAGGTTTAGAATTAGTCCTAGTGGTACGGTTAGGGTTAGGGTAAGGTTTAGGGTTAGACCTACTGTTCGGTTTAGGCTTAGGTTTAGTGTTAGTGTTAGTATTAGTGTTAGGGTTAGGTTTAGTGTTAGGCCTAGTGTTAGAGTTAAGGTTAAGTTTTGGGTTTGGTTTAGTCCTAGGGTTAGGGTTAGTGTTAAGGTTAGGGTTAGGGTTACACGTAGGGTTAGGGTTAGACCTAGGGTTAGTGTTAGGTTTAGTGTTAGCGTGAGGGTGAGGGTGAAGGATAGGGTTAGGGTTAGGGTTAAACCTTATCTTAGTGTTAGGATTAGGGTTAGACCTAGGGTTCGGGTTAGGGTTATGGTTAGGATTAGGGTTAGACCTAGGGTTAGGGTTAGGATTAGACGTAGGGTTAGGGTTAGGTTTAGGGTTAGGGTTAGGGTTAGGGTTAGGGTTAGGCTTAGGGTTAGGATTAGACCTAGGGTTCGTTTTCGCATTAGGGGCAGGGTTTGTATTAGGGTTATTGGTTATCTTAGTGTTTGGGTTAGGATTATGTTTAGGGTTAGACCTAGAGTTAAGGTTAGGGTTATGTTTAGGATTAGTGTTTGTGTTAGTGTTAGGGTTAGACCTATGGTTAGGGTTAGGGATAGACCTAGGGTTAGGGTTAGTGTTACACCTAGGGATAGTGTTAGGTTTAGACCTAGAATTAGGTTAGGGTTAGTTTTAGGGTTAGGTTTAGACTTTGGGTTAGGTTTAGGGTTAGAGTTAGGGTTAGACCTAGAGTTAGACTTAGGGTTAGGGTTAGGTTTCGAGCTAGGGTTAGGATTAGGGGTAGGGTTAGGGTTAGGGTTAAGGTTAGACCTAGGGTTAGGGATAGACCTACGGTTAGGTTTAGGGTTAGATCTAGGGATAGGGTTAGCATTAGACCTAGGGTTAGGGTAAGGGTTAGGATTAGGTTTTGGGTTAGGATTAGATTTAGGGTTAGAGTTAGGGTTAGACATAGGGTTAGGGTAAGGGTTAGGATTAGGTTTTGGGTTAGGATTAGACTTAGGGTTAGGTTTAGGGTTAGAGTTAGGGCTAGAGCTAGGGTTAGGGTTAGGGTGAGGGTTACGAATAGGGTTAGGATTAGGGTTACAGTTAGGTTTAGGGTTAGGGTTAGGTTTATGATCAGGTTTAGGTTTAGGGTTAGGGTTAGGTGTTGGGTTAAGTTTAGGTTTAGGGTTAGGGTTAAGAAGAGAGTTAGATTTAGGTTTAGGGTTAGGGTTAGTGTAAGGGTTAGGATTAGACCTAGGGTTAGGGTTAGACCTAGGGTTAGGTTTAGGGTTAGGGTTAAAGTTAGACATAGGGTTATGGTTAGACCTAGGTTTAGGTTTAGGGTTAGGTTTAGGGTTAGAGTTAGACGTAGTGTTAGGTTTAGGATTAGACCTAGTGTTAGAGTTAGACTAAGGGTTAAAGTTAGGGTTAGACCTAGGGTTAGGTTTAGGTTCAAGGTTAGACCTAGGTTTAGGGTTAGGGTTAGGTTTAGACATAGGGTTAGGTTTAGGGTTAGGGATAGGGTTAAGTTTAGGGCTAGACCTAGGATTAGGGTTAGGGTTAGGGATAAGGTTAGGGTTAGGGTTAGTGTTAGACCTACGGTAAGGTTTAGGTTTAGGGTTAATGTTAAGGTTAGGAATAGGTTTATGGTTTGGGTTAGGTTTAGAGTTAAACCTAGAATAAGGTTAGGGTTAGACCTAGGATGAGTGTTAGGGCAAGGGTTAATGTTAGACCTAGAGTTAGGATTAGGGTGAGGTTTAGGGTTAGGGTTAGTGTTAGACGTAGGGTTAGGTTTAGGTTTAGACCTAGGGTTACGTTAGGGTTAGCGTTAGGGTTACGGTTATTGTTAGGGGTAGGGTTAGCCCTAGGGTTTGGATTAGGTTTAGGGTTAGGGTTACAGTTAGGTTTATGTTCAGACCTAGGGTTAGGGTTAGTGTTAGGGTTTGGGTAAGGGTTAGACCTGGGTTAGGGTTAGACCTAGGGTTACTGTTAGGTTTAGTGTTAGGGTGAGGGTGAGGGATAGTGTTAGGGTTAGGCTTAAACCTTATGTTAGTGTTAGGGTTAGCGTTAGGGTCAGACCTTGGATTAAGGTTATGGTTATGGTTAGGGTTAGGGTTAGAGCTAGGGTTAGGATTTGGGTTAAGTTTAGAGTTAGGGTTAGACCTAGGGTTAGGGTTTGGTTTAGGGTTAGGATTAGACCTAAGGTTTGGGTTAGGTTTTGGGTTAGGTTTAGACCTTGGGTTAGGGTTGGGTTAGACTTAGGTAAGGCCTAGGGTTGGGGTTAGACCTATGGTTAGGGTTAGGCTTAGGGTTAGAGCTAGGGTTAGGGTTAGGGTTACGGTTACAAATAGGGTTAGGGTTAGGTATAGAATTAGGGTTAGGTTTAGGTTTGGGTTAGGGTTAGGGTTAGGGTTAAGGTTAGACCTAGGGGTAGGGTTACGGTTAGCGTTAGGGTTAGGGTTAGGTTTACGATTAGGGTTATGTTTAGGGTTAGGGTTAGGTTTAGTGTTAGGGTTAGGGTTAGATCTAGGTTTAGGGTTAGGGTTAGGTTTATGGTAAAACCGAGGGTTAGGGTTAGGGTTAGACCTAGGTTTAGCTTTTGAGTTAGGGTTAGGGTTAAGGTTACACCAAGGGTTAAGGTTAAACCTAGGTTTAGGGTTAGGGTTAATGTTAGACCAAGTGTTAGGTTTAGGATTAGACCTAGGGTTAGGGTTAGGGTTTGGCTTAGGGTTAGGATTAGACCTAGGGTTGGGTTAGGTTTAGACCTAGGGTTAGTGTTAAGGTTAGAGTTAGGATTAGGATTAAGTTTAGTGTTAGAGTTAGGGTTTGGGTTAGACCTAGGGTTAGGTTTCGGAATAGACCTAGGTTTAGGGTTAGGGTTAAGGTTAGATCTAGTGTTAGGGTTAGGATAAGTCCTAGGGTTAGGGTTAGACTTAGGTTTAAGGTTAGGGTTAGACCTAGGTTTAGGATTAGGTTTAGGGTTAGACCTAGGTTTAGGGTTAGCGTTAGGCTTAGGGTTTGGATTAGACCTAGGGTTAAGGTTATACCTTGGGTTAAGTTTAGGGTTAGGGTTAGACCTAGGGTTAGGGTTAGGTTTAGGTTTAGACCTAGGTTTAGTGTTAGGGTTAGTGTTAGACCTAGAGTTAGGTTTAGACTTAGTGTTAGGGTTAGGGTGAGGGTTAGGTTTCAGGTTAGGATTAGTGTTAGTCTTATGGTTAGGGTTAGGGTTAGACCTAGGTTTAGGGTTAGGCCTAGCGTTACGGTAAGGGTTAGAGTTAGTGTTAGGGTTAGGGTTAGGCTTAGACTTAGGGTTAGGATTAGACCTAAGGTTAGGTTTCGAATGAGGGGTAGGGTTTGGTTTAGATGTAGTCCTTATCTTAGTTTTACGGTTAGTGTTAGGGTTAGGATTAGACCTTGAGTTAGGGTAAGGTTTAGGGTTAGGATTAGGGTTAGACCTATGGTTATGGTTAGGGTAGGGTTAGTGTTTGGGTTAGGGTTAGGTAATAAACCTACTGTTAGGGTTAGGGTTAGGCTTAGGGTTAGGTTTAGGTTAGACCTAGGGTCAGGGTTAGATTTAGGGTTAGGGTTAGGGATAAGCTAGGTTTAGGGTTAGGGTTTGGTTTAGGTTCAGTATTAGACGTAGGGATAGGGTTTCAGTTAGACGTAGGGTTAGTGTTATGGTTAGGTTTAGGGTTAGGTTTAGACCTAGGGTTAGTGTTAAGGTTAGAGTTAGGATTAGGATTAAGTTTAGTGTTAGAGTTAGGGTTAGGGTTAGGGTTAGACCTAGGGTTAGGTTTAGGGGTAGGGTTAGGGTTAAGGTTAGACCTAGGGTTAGGGATAGACCTAGGTTTAGGGTTAGGGTTAGATCTAGTGTTAGGGTTAGGATTAGTCCTAGGGTTAGGGTTAGACTTAGGTTTAAGGTTAGGGTTAGACCTACGTTTAGGATTAGGTTTACGGTTAGACCTAGGTTTAGGGTTAGCGTTAGGCTTAGGGTTAGGATTAGACCTAGGGTTAGGGTTAGACCTAGGGTTACTGTTAGGTTTAGTGTTAGGGTGAGGGTGAGGGTGAGGGATAGGGTTAGGGTTAGGGTTAAACCTTATGTTAGTGTTAAGGTTAGCGTTAGGATTAGACCCTGGATTAAGGTTAGGGTTAGAACTAGGATTAGGATTTGGGTTAAGGTAGGGTTAGGGTTAGACCTAGGGTTAGGGTTAGGGTTTGGCTTAGGGTTAGGATTAGACCTGGGGTTGGGTTAGGTTTTGGGTTAGGTTTAGACCTTGGGTTAGGGTTGGGTTAGACTTAGGGTAAGGCCTAGGGTTCCGGTTAGACCTATGGTTAGGGTTAGGCTTAGGGTTAGAGCTAGGGTTAGGGTTACGGTTACAAATAGGGTTAGGGTTAGGTATAGAATTAGGGTCAGGTTTAGGTTTGGGTTAGCGTTAGGATTAGGGTTAGGTTTACGATAAGGGTTATGTTTAGGGTTAGGGTTTAGGTTTAGGGTTAGGGTTAGATCTAGGTTTAGGGTTAGGGGTAGGTTTATGGTAAAACCGAGGGTTAGGGTTGGGATTAGGCCTAGGTTTAACTTTTGGGTTAGGGTTAGGGTTAAGGTTACACCAAGGGTTAGACCTAGGTTTAGGGTTAGGGTTAATGTTAGACCAAGTGTTAGGTTTAGGATTAGACCTAGGGTTAAGGTTAGGCCTTGGGTTAAGTTTAGGGTTAGGGTTAGACCTAGGGTTAGGGTTAGGTTTAGGGTT
>NW_027458545.1:0-65468 GCF_050624435.1 Tenrec ecaudatus | reverse complement strand
AAAGCCTAGGGGGGCCCTAGCCTGAAGGCTAGGGGAGCCCTAGCCTTAGCCTAGGGGAGCCTAAAGCCTAGGGGGGCCCTAGCCTGAAGGCTAGGGGAGCCCTAGCCTTAGCCTAGGGGAGCCTAAAGCCTAGGGGGCCCTAGCCTGAAGGCTAGGGGAGCCCTAGCCTTACCCTAGGGGAGCCTAAAGCCTAGGGGGGCCCTACCCTGAAGGCTAGGGGAGCCCTAGCCTTAGCCTAGGAGAGCCTAAAGCCTAGGGGGGCCCTAGCCTGAAGGCTAGGGGAGCCCTAACCTTAGCCTAGGGGAGCCTAAAGCCTAGGGGGCCCTAGCCTGAAGGCTAGGGGAGCCCTAGCCTTAGCCTAGGGCAGCCCTAGCCTGAATGCTAGGGGAGCCCTAGCCTTAGCCTAGGGGAGCCTAAAGCCTAGAGGGGCCCTAGCCTGAAGGCTAGGGGAGCCCTAGCCTTAGCCTAGGGGAGCCTAAAGCCTAGGGGGGCCCTAGCCTGAAGGCTAGGGGAGCCCTAGCCTTAGCCTAGGGGAGCCTAAAGCCTAAGGGGGCCCTAGCCTGAAGGCTAGGGGAGCCCTAGCCTTAGCCTAGGGGAGCCTAAAGCCTAGGGGGGCCCTAGCCTGAAGGCTAGGGGAGCCCTAGCCTTAGCCTAGGGGAGCCTAAAGCCTAGGCGGGCCCTAGCCTGAAGGCTAGGGGAGCCCTAGCCTTAGCCTAGGGGAGCCTAAAGCCTTGGGGGCCCTAGCCTGAAGGCTAGGGGAGCCCTAGCCTTAGCCTAGGGGAGCCTAAAGCCTAGGGGGGCCCTAGCCTGAAGGCTAGGGGAGCCCTAGCCTTAGGCTAGGGGAGTCTAAAGCCTAGGGGGGCCCTTGCCTGAAGGCTAGGGGAGCCCTAGCCTTAGCCTAGGGGAGCCCTAGCCTAAAGCCTAGGGGTGCCCTAGCCTGAAGGCTAGGGGAGCCCTAGCTTTAGCCTAGGGGAGCCCTAGCCTAAAGCCTAGGGGTGCCCTAGCCTGAAGGCTAGGGGAGCCCTAGCCTTAGCCTAGGGGAGCCCTAGCCTAAAGCCTAGGGGTGCCCTAGCCTGAAGGCAAGGGGAGCCCTAGCCTTAGCCTAGGGGAGCCCTAGCCTAAAGCCTAGGTGTGCCCTAGCCTGAAGGCTAGGGGAGCCCTACCTTAGCCTAGGGGAGCCTAAAGCCTAGGGGTGCCCTAGCCTGAAGGCTAGGGGAGCCCTAGCCTTAACCTAGGGGAGCCCTAGCCTAAAGCCTAGGGGTGCCCTAGCCTGAAGGCTAGGGGAGCCGAAGCCTTAGCCTAGGGGAGCCCTAGCCTAAAGCCTAGGGGTGCCCTAGCCTGAAGGCTAGGGGAGCCCTAGCCTTAGCCTAGGGGAGCCTAAAGCCTAGGGGTGCCCTAGCCTGAAGGCTAGGGGAGCCCTAGCCTTAGCCTAGGGGAGCCCTAGCCTAAGGCCTAGCGGTGCCCTAGCCTGAAGGCTAGGGGAGCCCTAGCCTTAGCCTAGGGGAGCCTAAAGTCTAGGGGTACCCTAGCCTGAAGGCTAGGGGAACCCTAGCCTTAGCCTAGGGGAGCCTAAAGCCTAGGGTTGCCCTAGCCTGAAGGCTAGGGGAGCCCTAGCCTTAGCGTACGGGAGCCTAAAGCCTAGGGGTGCCCTAGCCTGAAGCCAAGGGGAGCCCTAGCCTTAGCCTAGGGGAGCCTAAAGCCTAGGGGTGCCCTAGCCTGAAGGCTAGGGGAGCCCTAGCCTTAGCCTAGGGGATCCTAAATCCTAGGGGTGCCCTAGCCTGAAGTCTAGGGGAGCCCTAGCCTTAGCCTAGGGGAGCCCTAGCCTGAAGGCTAGGGGAGCCCTAGCCTTAGCCTAGGGGAGCCTAAAGCCTAGGGTGGCCCTAGCCTGAAGGCTAGGGGAGCACTAGCCTTAGCCTAGGGGAGCCTAAAGCCTAGGGGGACCCTAGCCTGAAGGCTAGGGGAGCCCTAGCCTTAGCCTAGGGGAGCCTAAAGCCAAGGGGGGCCCTAGCCTGAAGGCTAGGGGAGCCCTAGCCTTAGCCTAGGGGAGCCTAAAGCCTAGGGGGCCCTAGCCTGAAGGCTAGGGGAGCCCTAGCCTTAGCCTAGGGGAGCCTAAAGCCTAGGGGGGCCCTACCGTGAAGGCTAGGGGAGCCCTAGCCTTAGCCTAGGGGAGCCTAAAGCGTAGGGGGGCCCTAGCCTGAAGGCTAGGGGAGCCCTAACCTTAGCCTAGGGGAGCCTAAAGCCTAGGGGGCCCTAGCCTGAAGGCTAGGGGAGCCCTAGCCTTAGCCTAGGGGAGCCCTAGCCTGAAGGCTAGGGGAGCCCTAGCCTTAGCCTAGAGGAGCCCTAGCCTGAAGGCTAGGGGAGCCCTAGCCTGAAGGCTAGGGGAGCCCTAGCCTTAGCCTAGGGGAGCCTAAAGCCTAGGGGGGCCCTAGCCTGAAGGCTAGGGGAGCCCTAGCCTTAGCCTAGGGGAGCCTAAAGCCTAGAGGGGCCCTAGCCTGAAGGCTAGGGGAGCCCTAGCCTTAGCCTAGGGGAGCCTAAAGCCTAGGGGGGCCCTAGCCTGAAGGCTAGGGGAGCCCTAGCCTTAGCCTAGGGGAGCCTAAAGCCTAGGGGGGCCCTAGCCTGAAGGCTAGGGGAGCCCTAGCCTTAGCCTAGGGGAGCCTAAAGCCTTGGGTGCCCTAGCCTGAAGGCTAGGGGAGCCCTAGCCTTAGCCTAGGGGAGCCTAAAGCCTAGGGGGGCCCTAGCCTGAAGGCTAGGGGAGCCCTAGCCTTAGCCTAGGGGAGCCTAAAGCCTAGGGGGGCCCTACCTGAAAGCTAGGGGAGCCCTAGCCTTAGCCTAGTGGAGCCTAAAGCCTAGGGGGGCCCTAGCCTGAAGGCGAGGGGAGCCCTAGCCTTAGCCTAGGGGAGCCTAAAGCCTAGGGGGGCCCTAGCCTGAAGGCGAGGGGAGCCCTAGCCTTAGCCTAGGGGAGCCAAAAGCCTAGGGGAGCCCTAGCCTCAAGGCTAGGGGAGCCCTAGCCTTAGCCTAGGGGAGCCAAAAGCCTAGGGGAGCCCTAGCCTCAAGGCTAGGGGAGCCCTAGCCTTAGCCTAGGGGAGCCAAAAGCCTAGGGGAGCCTTAGCCTCAAGGCTAGGGGAGCCCTAGCCTTAGCCAAGGGGAGCCAAAAGCCTAGGGGAGCCCTAGCCTGAAGGCCAGGGAGCCCTAGCCTTAGCCTAGGGGAGCCTAAAGCCTAGGGGGGCCCTAGCCTGAAGGCTAGGGTAGCCCTAGCCTTAGCCTAGGGGAGCCTAAAGCCTAGGGGGGCCCTAGCCTGAAGGCTAGGGGAGCCCTAGCCTTAGCCTAGGGGAGCCTAAAGCCTAGGGGGGCCCTAGCCTGAAGGCTAGAGGAGCCCTAGCCTTAGCCTAGGGGAGCCTAAAGCCTAGGGGGGCCCTAGCCTGAAGGCTAGGGGAGCCCTAGCCTTAGCCTAGGGGAGCCTAAAGCCTTGGGGGCCCTAGCCTGAAGGCTAGGGGAGCCCGAGCCTTAGCCTAGGGGAGCCTAAATCCTAGGGGGGCCCTAGCCTGAAGGCTAGCTGAGCCCTAGCCTTAGCCTAGGGGAGCCTAAAGCCTAGGGGGGCCCTACCTGAAAGCTAGGGGAGCCCTAGCCTTAGCCTAGTGGAGCCTAAAGCCTAGGGGGGCCCTAGCCTGAAGGCGAGGGGAGCCCTAGCCTTAGCCTAGGGGAGCCTAAAGCCTAGGGGGGCCCTAGCCTGAAGGCGAGGG
This sequence comes from Tenrec ecaudatus, assembly GCF_050624435.1. Lineage (NCBI taxonomy): Eukaryota > Metazoa > Chordata > Mammalia > Afrosoricida > Tenrecidae > Tenrec > Tenrec ecaudatus. The sequence goes on along the minus strand of NW_027458545.1, from coordinate 61,728 downwards.
GAGCCCTAGCCTTAGCCTAGGGGAGCCTAAAGCCTAGGGGGGCCCTAGCCTTAGGCTAGGGGAGCCTAAAGCCTAGGGGGGCCATAGCCTGAAGGCTAGGGGAGCCCTAGCCTTAGCCTAGGGGAGCCTAAAGCCTAGGGGGGCCCTAGCCTGAAGGCTAGGGGAGCCCTAGCCTTAGCCTAGGGGAGCCAAAAGCCTAGGGGGGCCCTAGCCTGAAGGCTAGGGGAGCCCTAGCCTTAGCCTAGGGGAGCCAAAAGCCTAGGGGGGCCCTAGCCTGAAGGCTAGGGGAGCCCTAGCCTTAGCCTAGGGGAGCCAAAAGCCTAGGGGAGCCCTAGCCTCAAGGCTAGGGGAGCCCTAGCCTTAGCCTAGGGGAGCCAAAAGCCTAGGGGAGCCCTAGCCTCAAGGCTAGGGGAGCCCTAGCCTTAGCCTAGGGGAGCCAAAAGCCTAGGGGAGCCTTAGCCTCAAGGCTAGGGGAGCCCTAGCCTTAGCCTAGGGGAGCCAAAAGCCTAGGGGAGCCCTAGCCTGAAGGCCAGGGAGCCCTAGCCTTAGTCTAGGGGAGCCAAAAGCCTAGGGGAGCCCTAGCCTGAAGGCCAGGGGAGCCCTAGCCTTAGCCTAGGGGAGCCAAAAGCCTAGGGGAGCCCTAGCCTGAAGGCCAGGGGAGCCCTAGCCTTAGCCTAGGAGAGCCAAAAGCCTAGGGGAGCCCTAGCCTGAAGGCCAGGGGAGCCCTAGCCTTAGCCTAGGGGAGCCAAAAGCCTAGGGGAGCCATAGCCTGACGCCAGGGAAGCCCTAGCCTTACCCTAGGTGAGCCAAAAACCTAGGGGAGCCCTAGCCTGAAGGCCAGGGGAGCCCTAGCCTTAGCCTAAGGGAGCCAAAAGCCTAGGGGAGCCCTAACCTGAAGGCCAGGGGAGCCCTAGCCTTAGCCTAGGGAAGCCAAAAGCCTAGGGGAGCCCAAGCATGAAGGCCAGGGGAGCCCTAGCCTTAGCCTAGGGGAGCCAAAAGCCTAGGGGTTGCCCTAGCCTGAAGCCTAGGGGAGCCCTAGCCTTAGCCTAGGGGAGCCTAAAGCCTAGGGGTGCCCTAGCCTGAATGCTAGGGGAGCCCTAGCCTTAGCCTAGGGGAGCCTAAAGCCTAGCGGTGCCCTAGCCTGAAGGCTAGGGGAGCCCTAGCCTTAGCCTAGGGGAGCCTAAAGCCTAGCGGTGCCCTAGCCTGAAGGCTAGGGGAGCCCTAGCCTTAGCCTAGGGGAGCCTAAAGCCTAGGGGTGCCCTAGCCTGAAGGCTAGGGGAGCCCTAGCCTTAGCCTAGGGGAAACTAAAGCCTAGGGGTGCGCTAGCCTGAAGGCTAGGGGAGCCCTAGCCTTAGCCTAGGGGAGCCCTAGCCTAAAGCCTAGGGGTGCCCTAGCCTGAAGGCTAGGGGAGCCCTAGCGTTAGCCTAGGGGAGACTAAAGCCTACGGGTGCCCTAGCCTGAAGGCTAGGGGAGCCCTAGCCTTAGCCTAGGGGAGCCTAAAGCCTAGCGGTGCCCTAGCCTGAAGGCTAGGGGAGCCCTAGCCTTAGCCTAGGGGAGCCCTAGCCTAAAGCCTAGGGGTGCCCTAGCCTGAAGGCTAGGGGAGCCCTAGCCTTAGCCTAGGGGAGCCTAAAGCCTAGGGGTGCCCTAGCCTGAAGGCTAGGGGAGCCCTAGCCTTAGCCTAGGGGAGCCCTAGCCTAAAGCCTAGGGGTGCCCTAGCCTGAAGTCTAGGGGAGCCCTAGCCTTAGCCTAGGGGAGCCTAAAGCCTAGGGGTGCCCTAGCCTTAAGGCTAGGGGAGCCCTAGCCTTAGCCTAGGGTAGCCTAAAGCCTAGGGGTGCCCTAGCCTGAAGGCTAGGGGAGCCCTAGCCTTAGCCTAGGGGAGCCCTAGCCTAAAGCCTAGGGGTGCCCTAGCCTGAAGGCTAGGGGAGCCCTAGCCTTAGCCTAGCGGAGCCTAAAGCCTAGGGGTGCCCTAGCCTGAAGGCTAGGGGAGCCCTAGCCTTAGCCTAGGGGAGCCTAAAGCCTAGGGGTGCCCTAGCCTGAAGGCTAGGGGAGCCCTAGCCTTAGCCTAGGGGAGCCTAAAGCCTAGGGGTGCCCTAGCCTGAAGGCTAGGGGAGCCCTAGCCTTAGCCTAGGGGAGCCTAAAGCCTAGGGGTGCCCTAGCCTGAAGGCTAGGGGAACCCTAGCCTTAGCCTAGGGGAGCCCTAGCCTAAAGCCTAGGGGTGCCCTAGCCTGAAGGCTAGGGGAGCCCTAGCCTTAGCCTAGGGTAGCCTAAAGCCTAGGGGGGCCCTAGCCTGAAGGCTAGGGGAGCCCTAGCCTTAGCCTAGGGGAGCCTAATGCCTAGGGGTGCCCTAGCCTGAAGGCTAGGGGAGCCCTAGCCTTAGCCTAGGGGAGCCTAAAGCCTAGGGGTGCCCTAGCCTGAAGGCTAGGGGAGCCCTAGCCTTAGCCTAGGGGAGCCCTAGCCTAAAGTCTAGGGGTGCCCTAGCCTGAAGGCTAGGGGAGCCCTAGCCTTAGCCTAGGGGAGCCTAAAGCCTAGGGGTACCCTAGCCTGAAGGCTAGGGGAGCCCTAGCCTTAGCCTAGGTGAGCCCTAGCCTAAAACCTAGGGGTGCCCTAGCCTGAAGGCTAGGGGAGCCCTAGCCTTAGCCTAGGGGAGCATAAAGCCTAGGGGTGCCCTAGCCTGAAGGCTAGGGGAGCCCTAGCCTTAGCCTAGGGGAGCCTAAAGCCTAGCGGTGCCCTAGCCTGAAGGCTAGGGGAGCCCTAGCCTTAGCCTAGGGGAGCCTAAAGCCTAGGGGTGCCCTAGCCTGAAGGCTAGGGGAGCCCTAGCCTTAGCCTAGGGGAAACTAAAGCCTAGGGGTGCGCTAGCCTGAAGGCTAGGGGAGCCCTAGCCTTAGCCTAGGGGAGCCCTAGCCTAAAGCCTAGGGGTGCCCTAGCCTGAAGGCTAGGGGAGCCCTAGCGTTAGCCTAGGGGAGACTAAAGCCTACGGGTGCCCTAGCCTGAAGGCTAGGGGAGCCCTAGCCTTAGCCTAGGGGAGCCTAAAGCCTAGCGGTGCCCTAGCCTGAAGGCTAGGGGAGCCCTAGCCTTAGCCTAGGGGAGCCCTAGCCTAAAGCCTAGGGGTGCCCTAGCCTGAAGGCTAGGGGAGCCCTAGCCTTAGCCTAGGGGAGCCTAAAGCCTAGGGGTGCCCTAGCCTGAAGGCTAGGGGAGCCCTAGCCTTAGCCTAGGGGAGCCCTAGCCTAAAGCCTAGGGGTGCCCTAGCCTGAAGTCTAGGGGAGCCCTAGCCTTAGCCTAGGGGAGCCTAAAGCCTAGGGGTGCCCTAGCCTTAAGGCTAGGGGAGCCCTAGCCTTAGCCTAGGGTAGCCTAAAGCCTAGGGGTGCCCTAGCCTGAAGGCTAGGGGAGCCCTAGCCTTAGCCTAGGGGAGCCCTAGCCTAAAGCCTAGGGGTGCCCTAGCCTGAAGGCTAGGGGAGCCCTAGCCTTAGCCTAGCGGAGCCTAAAGCCTAGGGGTGCCCTAGCCTGAAGGCTAGGGGAGCCCTAGCCTTAGCCTAGGGGAGCCTAAAGCCTAGGGGTGCCCTAGCCTGAAGGCTAGGGGAGCCCTAGCCTTAGCCTAGGGGAGCCTAAAGCCTAGGGGTGCCCTAGCCTGAAGGCTAGGGGAGCCCTAGCCTTAGCCTAGGGGAGCCTAAAGCCTAGGGGTGCCCTAGCCTGAAGGCTAGGGGAGCCCTAGCCTTAGCCTAGGGGAGCCCTAGCCTAAAGCCTAGGGGTGCCCTAGCCTGAAGGCTAGGGGAGCCCTAGCCTTAGCCTAGGGTAGCCTAAAGACTAGGGGGGCCCTAGCCTGAAGGCTAGGGGAGCCCTAGCCTTAGCCTAGGGGAGCCTAATGCCTAGGGGTGCCCTAGCCTGAAGGCTAGGGGAGCCCTAGCCTTAGCCTAGGGGAGCCTAAAGCCTAGGGGTGCCCTAGCCTGAAGGCTAGGGGAGCCCTAGCCTTAGCCTAGGGGAGCCCTAGCCTAAAGTCTAGGGGTGCCCTAGCCTGAAGGCTAGGGGAGCCCTAGCCTTAGCCTAGGGGAGCCTAAAGCCTAGGGGTACCCTAGCCTGAAGGCTAGGGGAGCCCTAGCCTTAGCCTAGGTGAGCCCTAGCCTAAAACCTAGGGGTGCCCTAGCCTGAAGGCTAGGGGAGCCCTAGCCTTAGCCTAGGGGAGCATAAAGCCTAGGGGTGCCCTAGCCTGAAGGCTAGGGGAGCCCTAGCCTTAGCCTAGGGGAGCCTAAAGCCTAGCGGTGCCCTAGCCTGAAGGCTAGGGGAGCCCTAGCCTTAGCCTAGGGGAGCCTAAAGCCTAGGGGTGCCCTAGCCTGAAGGCTAGGGGAGCCCTAGCCTTAGCCTAGGGGAAACTAAAGCCTAGGGGTGCGCTAGCCTGAAGGCTAGGGGAGCCCTAGCCTTAGCCTAGGGGAGCCCTAGCCTAAAGCCTAGGGGTGCCCTAGCCTGAAGGCTAGGGGAGCCCTAGCGTTAGCCTAGGGGAGACTAAAGCCTACGGGTGCCCTAGCCTGAAGGCTAGGGGAGCCCTAGCCTTAGCCTAGGGGAGCCTAAAGCCTAGCGGTGCCCTAGCCTGAAGGCTAGGGGAGCCCTAGCCTTAGCCTAGGGGAGCCCTAGCCTAAAGCCTAGGGGTGCCCTAGCCTGAAGGCTAGGGGAGCCCTAGCCTTAGCCTAGGGGAGCCTAAAGCCTAGGGGTGCCCTAGCCTGAAGGCTAGGGGAGCCCTAGCCTTAGCCTAGGGGAGCCCTAGCCTAAAGCCTAGGGGTGCCCTAGCCTGAAGTCTAGGGGAGCCCTAGCCTTAGCCTAGGGGAGCCTAAAGCCTAGGGGTGCCCTAGCCTTAAGGCTAGGGGAGCCCTAGCCTTAGCCTAGGGTAGCCTAAAGCCTAGGGGTGCCCTAGCCTGAAGGCTAGGGGAGCCCTAGCCTTAGCCTAGGGGAGCCCTAGCCTAAAGCCTAGGGGTGCCCTAGCCTGAAGGCTAGGGGAGCCCTAGCCTTAGCCTAGGGGAGCCTAAAGCCTAGGGGTGCCCTAGCCTGAAGGCTAGGGGAGCCCTAGCCTTAGCCTAGGGGAGCCTAAAGCCTAGGGGTGCCCTAGCCTGAAGGCTAGGGGAGCCCTAGCCTTAGCCTAGGGGAGCCTAAAGCCTAGGGGTGCCCTAGCCTGAAGGCTAGGGGAGCCCTAGCCTTAGCCTAGGGGAGCCTAAAGCCTAGGGGTGCCCTAGCCTGAAGGCTAGGGGAGCCCTAGCCTTAGCCTAGGGGAGCCCTAGCCTAAAGCCTAGGGGTGCCCTAGCCTGAAGGCTAGGGGAGCCCTAGCCTTAGCCTAGGGTAGCCTAAAGCCTAGGGGGGCCCTAGCCTGAAGGCTAGGGGAGCCCTAGCCTTAGCCTAGGGGAGCCTAATGCCTAGGGGTGCCCTAGCCTGAAGGCTAGGGGAGCCCTAGCCTTAGGCTAGGGGAGCCCTAGCGTAAAGCCTAGGGGTGCCCTAGCCTGAAGGCTAGGGGAGCCCTAGCCTTAGCCTAGGGGAGCCTAAAGCCTAGGGGTGCCCTAGCCTGAAGGCTAGGGGAGCCCTAGCCTTAGCCTAGGGGAGCCCTAGCCTAAAGCCTAGGGGTGCCCTAGCCTGAAGGCTAGGGGAGCCCTAGCCTTAGCCTAGGGGAGCCTAAAGCCTAGGGGTACCCTAGCCTGAAGGCTAGGGGAGCCCTAGCCTTAGCCTAGGGGAGCCCTAGCCTAAAACCTAGGGGTGCCCTAGCCTGAAGGCTAGGGGAGCCCTAGCCTTAGCCTAGGGGAGCATAAAGCCTAGGGGTGCCCTAGCCTGAAGGCTAGGGGAGCCCTAGCCTTAGCCTAGGGGAGCTCTAGCCTAAAGCCTAGGGGTGCCCTAGCCTGAAGGCTATGGGAGCCTTAGCCTTAGCCTAGGGGAGCCTAAAGCCTAGGGGTGCCCTAGCCTGAAGGCTAGGGGAGCCCTAGCCTTAGCCTAGGGGAGCCCTAGCCTAAAGCCTAGGGGTGCCCTAGCCTGAAGGCTAGGGGAGCCCTAGCCTTAGCCTAGTGGAGCCTAAAGCCTAGGGGTGCCCTAGACTGAAGGCTAGGGGAGCCCTAGCCTTAGCCTAGGGGAGCCTCAAGCCTAGGGGTGCCCTAGCCTGAAGGCTAGGGGAGCCCTAGCCTTAGCCTAGGGGAGCCTAATGCCTAGGGGTGCCCTAGCCTGAAGGCTAGGGGAGCCCTAGCCTTAGCCTAGGGGAGCCCTAGCCTAATGCCTAGGGGTGCCCTAGCCTGAAGGCTAGGGGAGCCCTCGCCTTAGCCTAGGGGAGCCTAAAGCCTAGGGGTGCCCTAGCCTGAAAGCGAGGGGAGCCCTAGCCTTAGCCTAGGGGAGCCCTAGCCTAAGGCCTAGGGGTGCCCTAGCCTGAAGGCAAGGGGAGCCCTAGCCTTAGCCTAGGGGAGCCTAAAGCCTAGGGGTGCCCTAGCCTGAAGGCTAGGGGAACCCTAGCCTTAGCCTAGGGGAGCCTAAAGCCTAGGGGTTCCCTAGCCTGAAGGCTAGGGGAGCCCTAGCCTTAGCCTAGGGGAGCCTAAAGCCTAGGGGTGCCCTAGCCTGAAGGCTAGGTGAGCCCTAGCCTTAGCCTAGGGGAGCCTAAAGCCTAGGGGTGCCCTAGCCTGAAGGCTAGGGGAGCCCTAGCCTTAGCCTAGGGGAGCCCTAGCCTAAGGCCTAGGGGTGCCCTAGCCTGAGGGCTAGGGGAGCCCTAGCCTTAGCCTAGGGGAGCCTAAAGCCTAGGGTTGCCCTAGCCTGAAGGCTAGGGGAGCCCTAGCCTTAGCCTAGGGGAGCCTAAAGCCTAGGGGTGCCCTAGCCTGAAGGCTAGGGGAGCCCTAGCCTTAGCCTAGGGGAGCCCTAGCCTAAGGCCTAGGGGTGCCCTAGCCTGAAGGCTAGGGGAGCCCTAGCCTTAGCCTAGGGGAGCCCTAGCCTAAGGCCTAGGGGTGCCCTAGCCTGAAGGCTAGGGGAGCCCTAGCCTTAGCCTAGGGGAGCCCTAGCCTAAGGCCTAGGGGTGCCCTAGCCTGAAGGCTAGGGGAGCCCTAGCCTTAGCCTAGGGAGCCCTAGCCTAAAGCCTAGGGGTGCCCGAGCCTTAAGGCTAGGGGAGCCCTAGCCTTAGCCTAGGGGAGCCCTAGCCTAAGGCCTAGGGGTGCCCTAGCCTGAAGGCTAGGGGAGCCCTAGCCTTAGCCTAGGGGAGCCAAAGGCCTAGGGGTGCCCTAGCCTGAAGGCTAGGGGAGCCCTAGCCTTAGCCTAGGGGAGCCAAAGGCCTAGGGGTGCCCTAGCCTGAAGGCTAGGGGAGCCCTAGCCTTAGCCTAGGGGAGCCCTAGCCTAAGGCCTAGGGTTGCCCTAGCCTGAAGTCTAGGGGAGCCCTAGCCTTAGCCTAGGGGAGCCTAAGGCCTAGGCGTGCCCTAGCCTGAAGGCTAGGGGAGTCCTAGCCTTAGCCTAGGGGAGCCTAAGGCCTAGGGGTGCCCTAGCCTGAAGGCTAGGGGAGCCCTAGCCTTAGTCTAGGGGAGCCTAAGGCCTAGGGGTGCCCTAGCCTGAAGGCTAGGGGAGCCCTAGCCTTAGCCTAGGGGAGCCCTAGCCTAAGGCCTAGGGGTGCCCTAGTCTGAAGGCTAGGGGAGCCCTAGCCTTAGCCTAGGGGAGCCTAAGGCCTAGGGGTGCCCTAGCCTGAAGGCTTGGGGAGCCCTAGCCTTAGCCTAGGGGAGCCTAAGGCCTAGGGGTGCCCTAGCATTAGCCTAGGGGAGCCTAAGGCCTAGGGGTGCCCTAGCCTGAAGGCTAGGGGAGCCCTAGCCTTAGCCTAGGGGTGCCCTAGCCTGAAGGCTAGGGGAGCCCTAGCCTTAGCCTAGGGGAGCCTAAGGCCTAGGGGTGCCCTAGCCTGAAGGCTAGGGGAGCCCTAGCCTTAGCCTAGGGGAGCCTAAGGCCTAGGGGTGCCCTAGCCTGAAGGCTAGGGGAGCCCTAGCCTTAGCCTAGGGGAGCCTAAGGCCTAGGGGTGCCCTAGCCTGAAGGCTAGGGGAGCCCTAGCCTTAGCCTAGGGGAGCCTAAGGCCTAGGGGTGCCCTAGCCTGAAGGCTAGGGGAGCCCTAGCCTTAGCCTAGGGGAGCCTAAGGCCTAGGGGTGCCCTAGCCTGAAGGCTAGGGGAGCCCTAGCCTTAGCCTAGGGGAGCCTAAGGCCTAGGGGTGCCCTAGCCTGAAGGCTAGGGGAGCCCTAGCCTTAGCCTAGGGGAGCCTAAGGCCTAGGGGTGCCCTAGCCTGAAGGCTAGGGGAGCCCTAGCCTTAGCCTAGGGGAGCCTAAGGCCTAGGGGTGCCCTAGCCTGAAGGCTAGGGGAGCCCTAGCCTTAGCCTAGGGGAGCCTAAGGCCTAGGGGTGCCCTAGCCTGAAGACTAGGGGAGCCCTAGCCTTCGCCTAGGGGAGCCTAAGGCCTAGGGGTGCCCTAGCCTGAAGGCTTGGGGAGCCCTAGCCTTAGCCTAGGGGAGCCTAAGGCCTAGGGGTGCCCTAGCCTGAAGGCTAGGGGAGCCCTAGCCTTAGCCTAGGGGAGCCTAAGGCCTAGGGGTGCCCTAGCCTGAAGGCTAGGGGAGCCCTAGCCTTAGCCTAGGGGAGCCTAAGGCCTAGGGGTGCCCTAGCCTGAAGGCTAGGGGAGCCCTAGCCTTAGCCTTGGGGAGCCTAAGGCCTAGGGGTGCCCTAGCCTGAAGGCTAGGGGAGCCCTAGCCTTAGCCTAGGGGAGCCTAAGGCCAAGGGGTGCCCTAGCCTGAAGGCTAGGGGAGCCCTACCTAAGCCTAGGGGAGCCTAAGGCCTAGGTGTGCCCTAGCCTGAAGGCTAGGGGAGCCCTAGCCTTAGCCTAGGGGAGCCTAAGGCCTAGGGGTGCCCTAGCCTGAAGGCTAGGGGAGCCCTAGCCTTAGCCTAGGGGAGCCTAAGGCCTAGGGGTGCCCTAGCCTGAAGGCTAGGGGAGCCCTAGCCTTAGCCTTGGGGAGCCTAAGGCCTAGGGGTGCCCTAGCCTGAAGGCTAGGGGAGCCCTAGCCTTAGCCTAGGGGAGCCTAAGGCCAGGGGTGCCCTAGCCTGAAGGCTAGGGGAGCCCTAGCCTTAGCCTAGGGGAGCCTAAGGCCTAGGGGTGCCCTAGCCTGAAGGCTAGGGGAGCCCTAGCCTTAGCCTAGGGGAGCCTAAGGCCTAGGGGTGCCCTAGCCTGAAGACTAGGGGAGTCCTAGCCTTAGCCTAGGGGAGCCCTAGCCTAAGGCCTAGGGGTGCCCTAGTCTGAAGGCTAGGGGAGCCCTAGCCTTAGCCTAGGGGAGCCTAAGGCCTAGGGGTGCCCTAGCCTGAAGGCTTGGGGAGCCCTAGCCTTAGCCTAGGGGAGCCTAAGGCCTAGGGGTGCCCTAGCCTTAGCCTAGGGGAGCCTAAGGCCTAGGGGTGCCCTAGCCTGAAGGCTAGGGGAGCCCTAGCCTTAGCCTAGGGGTGCCCTAGCCTGAAGGCTAGGGGAGCCCTAGCCTTAGCCTAGGGGAGCCTAAGGCCTAGGGGTGCCCTAGCGTTAGCCTAGGGGAGCCTAAGGCCTAGGGGTGCCCTAGCCTGAAGGCTAGGGGAGCCCTAGCCTTAGCCTAGGGGTGCCCTAGCCTGAAGGCTAGGGGAGCCCTAGCATTAGCCTAGGGGAGCCTAAAGTCTAGGGGGGCCCTAGCCTGAAGGCTAGGGGAGCCCTAGCCTTAGCCTAGGGGAGCCCTAGCCTGAAGGCTAGGGGAGCCCTAGCCTTAGCCTCGGGGAGCCCTAGCCTGAAGGCTAGGGGAGCCCTAGCCTTAGCCTAAGGGAGCCTAAAGCCTAGGGGGGCCCTAGCCTGAAGGCTAGGGGAGCCCTAGCTTTAGCCTAGGGGAGCCTAAAGCCTAGGGGGGCCCTAGCCTGGAGGCTAGGGGAGCCCTAGCCTTAGCCAAGGGGAGCCTAAAGCCTAGGGGGGCCCTAGCCTGAAGGCTAGGGGAGCCCTAGCCTTAGCCTAGGGGAGCCTAAAGCCTTGGGGGTCCTAGCCTGAAGGCTAGGGGAGCCCTAGCCTTAGCCTAGGGAAGCCTAAAGCCTAGGGGGGCCCTAGCCTGAAGGCTAGGGGAGCCCTAGCCTTAGCCTAGGGGAGCCTAAAGCCTAGGGGGGCCCTAGCCTGAAGGCTAGGGGAGCCCTAGCCTTAGCCTAGGGGAGCCTAAAGCCTAGGGGGCCCTAGCCTGAAGGCTAGGGGAGCCCTAGCCTTAGCCTAGGGGAGCCTAAAGCCTAGGGGGGCCCTACCCTGAAGGCTAGGGGAGCTCTAGCCTTAGCCTAGGGGAGCCTAAAGCCTAGGGGTGTCCTAGCCTGAAGGCTAGGGGAGCCCTAACCTTAGCCTAGGGGAGCCTAAAGTCTAGGGGGCCCTAGCCTGAAGGCTAGGGGAGCCCTAGCCTTAGCCTAGGGGAGCCCTAGCCTGAAGGCTAGGGGAGCCCTAGCCTTAGCCTAGGGGAGCACTAGCCTGAAGGTTAGGGGAGCCCTAGCCTTAGCCTAGGGGAGCCTAAAGCCTAGGGGGGCCCTAGCCTGAAGGCTAGGGGAGCCCTAGCTTTAGCCTAGGGGAGCCTAAAGCCTAGGGGGGCCCTAGCCTGGAGGCTAGGGGAGCCCTAGCCTTAGCCAAGGGGAGCCTAAAGCCTAGGGGGGCCCTAGCCTGAAGGATAGGGGAGCCCTAGCCTTAGCCTAGGGGAGCCTAAAGCCTTGGGGGTCCTAGCCTGAAGGCTAGGGGAGCCCTAGCCTTAGCCTAGGGAAGCCTAAAGCCTAGGGGGGCCCTAGCCTGAAGGCTAGGGGAGCCCTAGCCTTAGCCTAGGGGAGCCTAAAGCCTAGGTGGGCCCTACCTGAAGGCTAGGGGAGCCCTAGCCTTAGCCTAGGGGAGCCTAAAGCTTAGGGGGGCCCTAGCCTGAAGGCGAGGGGAGCCATAGCCTTAGCCTCGGGGAGCCTAAAGCCTAGGGGGGCCCTAGCCTGAAGGCGAGGGGAGCCCTAGCCTTAGCCTAGGGGAGCCTAAAGCCTAGGGGGGGCCCTAGCCTGAAGGCTAGGGGAGCCCTAGCCTTAGGCTAGGGGAGCCTAAAGCCTAGGGGGGCCCTAGCCTGAAGGCTAGGGGAGCCCTAGCCTTAGCCTAGGGGAGCCTAAAGCCTAGGGGGGCCCTAGCCTGAAGGCTAGGGGAGCCCTAGCCTTAGCCTAGGGGAGCCAAAAGCCTAGGGGGGCCCTAGCCTGAAGGCTAGGGGAGCCCTAGCCTTTCCCTAGGGGAGCCAAAAGCCTAGGGGGGCCCTAGCCTGAAGGCTAGGGGAGCCCTAGCCTTAGCCTAGGGGAGCCAAAAACCTAGGGGAGCCCTAGCCTCAAGGCTAGGGGAGCCCTAGCCTTAGCCTAGGGGAGCCAAAAGCCTAGGGGAGCCCTAGCTTCAAGGCTAGGGGAGCCCTAGCCTTAGCCTAGGGGAGCCAAAAGCCTAGGGGAGCCTTAGCCTCAAGGCTAGGGGAGCCCTAGCCTTAGCCTAGGGGAGCCAAAAGCCTAGGGGAGCCCTAGCCTGAAGGCTAGGGGAGCCCTAGCCTTAGCCTAGGGGAGCCTAAAGCTTAGGGGTGCCCTAGCCTGAAGGCTAGGGGAGCCCTAGCCTTAGCCTAGGGGAGCCCTGGCCTAAAGCCTAGGGGTGCCCTAGCCTGAAGGCTAGGGGAGCCCTAGCCTTAGCCTAGGGGAGCCTAAAGCCTAGGGGTGCCCTAGCCTGAAGGCTAGGGGAGCCCTAGCCTTAGCCTAGGGGAGCCTAAAGCCTAGGGGTGCCCTAGCCTGAAGGCTAGGGGAGCCCTAGCCTTAGCCTAGGGGAGCCTAATGACTAGGGGTGCCCTAGCCTGAAGGCTAGGGGAGCCCTAGCCTAAAGCCTAGGGGTGCCCTAGCCTGAAGGCTAGGGGAGCCCTAGCCTTAGCCTAGGGGAGCCCTAGCCTAAAGCCTAGGGGTGCCCTAGCCTGAAGGCTAGGGGAGCCCTAGCCTTAGCCTAGGGGAGCCGTAGCCTAAAGCCTAGGGGTGCCCTAGCCTGAAGGCTAGGGGAGCCCTAGCCTTAGCCTAGGGGAGCCTAAAGCCTAGGGGGGCCCTAGCCTGAAGGCTAGGGGAGCCCTAGCCTTAGCCTAGGGGAGCCTAAAGCCTAGGGGGCCCTAGCCTGAAGGCTAGGGGAGCCCTAGCCTTAGCCTAGGGGAGCCTAAAGCCTAGGGGGGCCCTACCCTGAAGGCTAGGGGAGCCCTAGCCTTAGCCTAGGGGAGCCTAAAGCCTAGGGGGGCCCTAGCCTAAAGGCTAGGGGAGCCCTAACCTTAACCTAGGGGAGCCTAAAGCCTAGGGGGCCCTAGCCTGAAGGCTAGGGGAGCCCTAGCCTTAGCCTAGGGGAGCCCTAGCCTGAAGGCTAGGGGAGCCCTAGCCTTAGCCTAGGGGAGCCCTAGCCTGAAGGTTAGGGGAGCCCTAGCCTTAGCCTAGGGGAGCCTAAAGCCTAGGGGGGCCCTAGCCTGAAGGCTAGGGGAGCCCTAGCTTTAGCCTAGGGGAGCCTAAAGCCTAGGGGGGCCCTAGCCTGGAGGCTGGGGGAGCCCTAGCCTTAGCCTAGGGGAGCCTAAAGCCTAGGGGGGCCCTAGCCTGAAGGCTAGGGGAGCCCTAGCCTTAGCCTAGGGGAGCCTAAAGCCTAGGGGGGCCCTAGCCTGAAGGCTAGGGGAGCCCTAGCCTTAGCCTAGGGGAGCCTAAAGCCTTGGGGGCCCTAGCCTGAAGGCTAGGGGAGCCCTAGCCTTAGCCTAGGGAAGCCTAAAGACTAGGGGGGCCCTAGCCTGAAGGCTAGGGGAGCCCTAGCCTTAGCCTAGGGGAGCCTAAAGCCTAGGTGGGCCCTACCTGAAGGCTAGGGGATCCCTAGCCTTAGCCTAGGGGAGCCTAAAGCTTAGGGGGGCCCTAGCCTGAAGGCGAGGGGAGCCCTAGCCTTAGCCTCGGGGAGCCTAAAGCCTAGGGGGGCCGTAGCCTGAAGGCGAGGGGAGCCCTAGCCTTAGCCTAGGGGAGCCTAAAGCCTAGGGGGGGCCCTAGCCTGAAGGCTATGGGAGCCCTAGCATTAGGCTCGGGGAGCCTAAAGCCTAGGGGGGCCCTAGCCTGAAGGCTAGGGGAGCCCTAGCCTTAGCCTAGGGGAGCCTAAAGCCTAGGGGGGCCCTAGCCTGAAGGCTAGGGGAGCCCTAGCCTTAGCCTAGGGGAGCCAAAAACCTAGGGGAGCCCTAGCCTCAAGGCTAGGGGAGCCCTAGCCTTAGCCTAGGGGAGCCAAAAGCCTAGGGGAGCCCTAGCTTAAAGGCTAGGGTAGCCCTAGCCTTAGCCTAGGGGAGCCAAAAGCCTAGGGGAGCCTTAGCCTCAAGGCTAGGGGAGCCCTAGCCTTAGCCTAGGGGAGCCAAAAGCCTAGCGGAGCCCTAGCCTGAAGGCTAGGGGAGCCCTAGCCTTAGCCTAGGGGAGCCTAAAGCCTAAGGGTGCCCTAGCCTGAAGGCTAGGGGAGCCCTAGCCTTAGCCTAGGGGAGCCCTAGCCTAAAGCCTAGGGGTGCCCTAGCCTGAAGGCTAGGGGAGCCCTAGCCTTAGCCTAGGGGAGCCTAAAGCCTAGGGGTGCCCTAGCCTGAAGGCTAGGGGAGCCCTAGCCTTAGCCTAGGGGAGCCTAATGACTAGGGGTGCCCTAGCCTGAAGGCTAGGGGAGCCCTAGCCTAAAGCCTAGGGGTGCCCTAGCCTGAAGGCTAGGGGAGCCCTAGCCTTAGCCTAGGGGAGCCCTAGCCTAAAGCCTAGGGGTGCCCTAGCCTGAAGGCTAGGGGAGCCCTAGCCTTAGCCTAGGGGAGCCCTAGCCTAAAGCCTAGGGGTGCCCTAGCCTGAAGGCTAGGGGAGCCCTAGCCTTAGCCTAGGGGAGCCCTAGCCTAAAGCCTAGGGGTGCCCTAGCCTGAAGGCAAGGGGAGCCCTAGCCTTAGCCTAGGGGAGCCCAAGCCTAAAGCCTAGGGGTGCCCTAGCCTGAAGGCTAGGGGAGCCCTAGCCTTAGCCTAGGGGAGCCTAAAGCCTAGGGGTGCCCTAGCCTGAAGGCTAGGGGAGCCCTAGCCTTAGCCTAGGGGAGCCCTAGCCTAAGGCCTAGCGGTGCCCTAGCCTGAAGGCTAGGGGAGCCCTAGCCTTAGCCTAGGGGAGCCTAAAACCTAGCGGTACCCTAGCCTGAAGGCTAGGGGAACCCTAGCCTTAGCCTAGGGGAGCCTAAAGCCTAGGGTTGCCCTAGCCTGAAGGCTAGGGGAGCCCTAGCCTTAGCCTACGGGAGCCTAAAGCCTAGGGGTGCCCTAGCCTGAAGCCTAGGGGAACCCTAGCCTTAGCCTAGGGGAGCCTAAAGCCTAGGGGTGCCCTAGCCTGAAGGCTAGGGGAGCCCTAGCCTTAGCCTAGGGGAGCCTAAATCCTAGGGGTACCCTAGCCTGAAGGCTAGGGGAGCCTTAGCCTTAGCCTAGGGGAGCCCTACCTTGAAGGCTAGGGGAGCCCTAGCCTGAAGGCTAGGGGAGCCCTAGCCTTACCCTAGGGGAGCCTAAAGCCTAGGGGAGCCCTAGCCTGAAGGCTAGGGGAGCCCTAGCCTTAGCCTAGGGGAGCCTAAAGCCTAGGGGGGCCCTAGCCTGAAGGCTAGGGGAGCCCTAGCCTTAGCCTAGGGGAGCCTAAAGCCTAGGGGGGCCCTAGCCTGAAGGATAGGGGAGCCCTAGCCTTAGCCCAGGGGAGCCTAAAGCCTAGGAGGGCCCTAGCCTGAAGGCTAGGGGAGCCCTAGCCTTAGCCTAGGGGAGCCTAAAGCCTAGGGGGCCCTAGCCTGAAGGCTAGGGGAGCCCTAGCCTTAGCCTAGGGGAGCCCTAGCCTGAAGGCTAGGGGAGCCCTAGCCTTAGCCTAGGGGAGCCCTAGCCTGAAGGCTAGGGGAGCCCTAGCCTTAGCCTAGGGGAGCCTAAAGCCTAGGGTGGCCCTAGCCTGAAGGCTAGGGGAGCCCTAGCCTTAGCCTAGGGGAGCCTAAAGCCTAGGGGGGCCCTAGCCTTAAGGCTAGGGGAGCCCTAGCCTTAGGCTAGGGGAGCCTAAAGCCTAGGGGGGCCCTAGCCTGAAGGCTAGGGGAGCCCTAGCCTTAGCCTAGGGGAGCCTAAAGCCTAGGGGGGCCCTAGCCTGAAGGCTAGGGGAGCCCTAGCCTTAGCCTAGGGGAGCCAAAAGCCTAGGGGGGCCCTAGCCTGAAGGCTAGGGGAGCCCTAGCCTTTGCCTAGGGGAGCCAAAAGCCTAGGGGGGCCCTAGCCTGAAGGCTAGGGGAGCCCTAGCCTTAGCCTAGGGGAGCCAAAAACCTAGGGGAGCCCTAGCCTCAAGGCTAGGGGAGCCCTAGCCTTAGCCTAGGGGAGCCAAAAGCCTAGGGGAGCCCTAGCTTCAAGGCTAGGGGAGCCCTAGCCTTAGCCTAGGGGAGCCAAAAGCCTAGGGGAGCCTTAGCCTCAAGGCTAGGGGAGCCCTAGCCTTAGCCTAGGTGAGCCAAAAGCCTAGGGGAGCCCTAGCCTGAAGGCTAGGGGAGCCCTAGCCTTAGCCTAGGGGAGCCTAAAGCCTAGGGGTGCCCTAGCCTGAAGGCTAGGGGAGCCCTAGCCTTAGCCTAGGGGAGCCCTAGCCTAAAGCCTAGGGGTGCCCTAGCCTGAAGGCTAGGGGAGCCCTAGCCTTAGCCTAGGGGAGCCTAAAGCCTAGGGGTGCCCTAGCCTGAAGGCTAGGGGAGCCCTAGCCTTAGCCTAGGGGAGCCTAAAGCCTAGGGGTGCCCTAGCCTGAAGGCTAGGGGAGCCCTAGCCTTAGCCTAGGGGTGCCTAATGACTAGGGGTGCCCTAGCCTGAAGGCTAGGGGAGCCCTAGCCTAAAGCCTAGGGGTGCCCTAGCCTGAAGGCTAGGGGAGCCCTAGCCTTAGCCTAGGGGAGCCCTAGCCTAAAGCCTAGGGGTGCCCTAGCCTGAAGGCTAGGGGAGCCCTAGCCTTAGCCTAGGGGAGCCGTAGCCTAAAGCCTAGGGGTGCCCTAGCCTGAAGGCTAGGGGAGCCCTAGCCTTAGCCTAGGGGAGCCTAAAGCCTAGGGGGGCCCTAGCCTGAAGGCTAGGGGAGCCCTAGCCTTAGCCTAGGGGAGCCTAAAGCCTAGGGGGCCCTAGCCTGAAGGCTAGGGGAGCCCTAGCCTTAGCCTAGGGGAGCCTAAAGCCTAGGGGGGCCCTACCCTGAAGGCTAGGGGAGCCCTAGCCTTAGCCTAGGGGAGCCTAAAGCCTAGGGGGGCCCTAGCCTGAAGGCTACGGGAGCCCTAACCTTAGCCTAGGGGAGCCTAAAGCCTAGGGGGCCCTAGCCTGAAGGCTAGGGTAGCCCTAGCCTTAGCCTAGGGGAGCCCTAGCCTGAAGGCTAGGGGAGCCCTAGCCTTAGCCTAGGGGAGCCCTAGCCTGAAGGTTAGGGGAGCCCTAGCCTTAGCCTAGGGGAGCCTAAAGCCTAGGGGGGCCCTAGCCTGAAGGCTAGGGGAGCCCTAGCTTTAGCCTAGGGGAGCTTAAAGCCTAGGGGGGCCCTAGCCTGGAGGCTAGGGGAGCCCTAGCCTTAGCCTAGGGGAGCCTAAAGCCTAGGGGGGCCCTAGCCTGAAGGCTAGGGGAGCCCTAGCCTTAGCCTAGGGGAGCCTAAAGCCTAGGGGGGCCCTAGCCTGAAGGCTAGGGGAGCCCTAGCCTTAGCCTAGGGGAGCCTAAAGCCTTGGGGGCCCTAGCCTGAAGGCTAGGGTAGCCCTAGCCTTAGCCTAGGGAAGCCTAAAGACTAGGGGGGCCCTAGCCTGAAGGCTAGGGGAGCCCTAGCCTTAGCCTAGGGGAGCCTAAAGCCTAGGTGGACCCTACCTGAAGGCTAGGGGATCCCTAGCCTTAGCCTAGGGGAGCCTAAAGCTTAGGGGGGCCCTAGCCTGAAGGCGAGGGGAGCCCTAGCCTTAGCCTCGGGGAGCCTAAAGCCTAGGGGGGCCGTAGCCTGAAGGCGAGGGGAGCCCTAGCCTTAGCCTAGGGGAGCCTAAAGCCTAGGGGGGGCCCTAGCCTGAAGGCTAGGGGAGCCCTAGCATTAGGCTCGGGGAGCCTAAAGCCTAGGGGGGCCCTAGCCTGAAGGCTAGGGGAGCCCTAGCCTTAGCCTAGGGGTGCCTAAAGCCTAGGGGGGCCCTAGCCTGAAGGCTAGGGGAGCCCTAGCCTTTGCCTAGGGGAGCCAAAAGCCTAGGGGGGCCCTAGCCTGAAGGCTAGGGGAGCCCTAGCCTTTGCCTAGGGGAGCCAAAAGCCTAGGGGGGCCCTAGCCTGAAGGCTAGGGGAGCCCTAGCCTTAGCCTAGGGGAGCCAAAAACCTAGGGGAGCCCTAGCCTCAAGGCTAGGGGAGCCCTAGCCTTAGCCTAGGGGAGCCAAAAGCCTAGGGGAGCCCTAGCTTAAAGGCTAGGGTAGCCCTAGCCTTAGCCTAGGGGAGCCAAAAGCCTAGGGGAGCCTTAGCCTCAAGGCTAGGGGAGCCCTAGCCTTAGCCTAGGGGAGCCAAAAGCCTAGCGGAGCCCTAGCCTGAAGGCTAGGGGAGCCCTAGCCTTAGCCTAGGGGAGCCTAAAGCCTAAGGGTGCCCTAGCCTGAAGGCTAGGGGAGCCCTAGCCTTAGCCTAGGGGAGCCCTAGCCTAAAGCCTAGGGGTGCCCTAGCCTGAAGGCTAGGGGAGCCCTAGCCTTAGCCTAGGGGAGCCTAAAGCCTAGGGGTGCCCTAGCCTGAAGGCTAGGGGAGCCCTAGCCTTAGCCTAGGGGAGCCTAAAGCCTAGGGGGGCCCTAGCCTGAAGGATAGGGGAGCCCTAGCCTTAACCCAGGGGAGCCTAAAGCCTAGGAGGGCCCTAGCCTGAAAGCTAGGGGAGCCCTAGCCTTAGCCTAGGGGAGCCTAAAGCCTAGGGGGCCCTAGCCTGAAGGCTAGGGGAGCCCTAGCCTTAGCCTAGGGGAGCCCTAGCCTGAAGGCTAGGGGAGCCCTAGCCTTAGCCTAGGGGAGCCCTAGCCTGAAGGCTAGGGGATCCCTAGCCTTAGCCTAGGGGAGCCTAAAGCCTAGGGTGGCCCTAGCCTGAAGGCTAGGGGAGCCCTAGCCTTAGCCTAGGGGAGCCTAAAGCCTAGGGGGGCCCTAGCCTTAAGGCTAGGGGAGCCCTAGCCTTAGGCTAGGGGAGCCTAAAGCCTAGGGGGGCCCTAGCCTGAAGGCTAGGGGAGCCCTAGCCTTAGCCTAGGGGAGCCTAAAGCCTAGGGGGGCCCTAGCCTGAAGGCTAGGGGAGCCCTAGCCTTAGCCTAGGGGAGCCAAAAGCCTAGGAGGGCCCTAGCCTGAAGGCTAGGGGAGCCCTAGCCTTTGCCTAGGGGAGCCAAAAGCCTAGGGGGGCCCTAGCCTGAAGGCTAGGGGAGCCCTAGCCTTAGCCTAGGGGAGCCAAAAACCTAGGGGAGCCCTAGCCTCAAGGCTAGGGGAGCCCTAGCCTTAGCCTAGGGGAGCCAAAAGCCTAGGGGAGCCCTAGCTTCAAGGCTAGGGGAGCCCTAGCCTTAGCCTAGGGGAGCCAAAAGCCTAGGGGAGCCTTAGCCTCAAGGCTAGGGGAGCCCTAGCCTTAGCCTAGGTGAGCCAAAAGCCTAGGGGAGCCCTAGCCTGAAGGCTAGGGGAGCCCTAGCCTTAGCCTAGGGGAGCCTAAAGCCTAGGGGTGCCCTAGCCTGAAGGCTAGGGGAGCCCTAGCCTTAGCCTAGGGGAGCCCTAGCCTAAAGCCTAGGGGTGCCCTAGCCTGAAGGCTAGGGGAGCCCTAGCCTTAGCCTAGGGGAGCCTAAAGCCTAGGGGTGCCCTAGCCTGAAGGCTAGGGGAGCCCTAGCCTTAGCCTAGGGGTGCCTAATGACTAGGGGTGCCCTAGCCTGAAGGCTAGGGGAGCCCTAGCCTAAAGCCTAGGGGTGCCCTAGCCTGAAGGCTAGGGGAGCCCTAGCCTTAGCCTAGGGGAGCCCTAGCCTAAAGCCTAGGGGTGCCCTAGCCTGAAGGCTAGGGGAGCCCTAGCCTTAGCCTAGGGGAGCCGTAGCCTAAAGCCTAGGGGTGCCCTAGCCTGAAGGCTAGGGGAGCCCTAGCCTTAGCCTAGGGGAGCCTAAAGCCTAGGGGGGCCCTAGCCTGAAGGCTAGGGGAGCCCTAGCCTTAGCCTAGGGGAGCCTAAAGCCTAGGGGGGCCCTACCCTGAAGGCTAGGGGAGCCCTAGCCTTAGCCTAGGGGAGCCTAAAGCCTAGGGGGGCCCTAGCCTGAAGGCTAGGGGAGCCCTAACCTTAGCCTAGGGGAGCCTAAAGCCTAGGGGGCCCTAGCCTGAAGGCTAGGGGAGCCCTAGCCTTAGCCTAGGGGAGCCCTAGCCTGAAGGCTAGGGGAGCCCTAGCCTTAGCCTAGGGGAGCCCTAGCCTGAAGGTTAGGGGAGCCCTAGCCTTAGCCTAGGGGAGCCTAAAGCCTAGGGGAGCCCAAGCTTTAGCCTAGGGGAGCCTAAAGCCTAGGGGGGCCCTAGCCTGGAGGCTAGGGGAGCCCTAGCCTTAGCCTAGGGGAGCCTAAAGCCTAGGGGGGCCCTAGCCTGAAGGCTAGGGGAGCCCTAGCCTTAGCCTAGGGGAGCCTAAAGCCTAGGGGGGCCCTAGCCTGAAGGCTAGGGGAGCCCTAGCCTTAGCCTAGGGGAGCCTAAAGCCTTGGGGGCCCTAGCCTGAAGGCTAGGGTAGCCCTAGCCTTAGCCTAGGGAAGCCTAAAGACTAGGGGGGCCCTAGCCTGAAGGCTAGGGGAGCCCTAGCCTTAGCCTAGGGGAGCCTAAAGCCTAGGTGGACCCTACCTGAAGGCTAGGGGATCCCTAGCCTTAGCCTAGGGGAGCCTAAAGCTTAGGGGGGCCCTAGCCTGAAGGCGAGGGGAGCCCTAGCCTTAGCCTCGGGGAGCCTAAAGCCTAGGGGGGCCGTAGCCTGAAGGCGAGGGGAGCCCTAGCCTTAGCCTAGGGGAGCCTAAAGCCTAGGGGGGGCCCTAGCCTGAAGGCTGGGGAGCCCTAGCATTAGGCTCGGGGAGCCTAAAGCCTAGGGGGGCCCTAGCCTGAAGGCTAGGGGAGCCCTAGCCTTAGCCTAGGGGTGCCTAAAGCCTAGGGGGGCCCTAGCCTGAAGGCTAGGGGAGCCCTAGCCTTTGCCTAGGGGAGCCAAAAGCCTAGGGGGGCCCTAGCCTGAAGGCTAGGGGAGCCCTAGCCTTTGCCTAGGGGAGCCAAAAGCCTAGGGGGGCCCTAGCCTGAAGGCTAGGGGAGCCCTAGCCTTAGCCTAGGGGAGCCAAAAACCTAGGGGAGCCCTAGCCTCAAGGCTAGGGGAGCCCTAGCCTTAGCCTAGGGGAGCCAAAAGCCTAGGGGAGCCCTAGCTTAAAGGCTAGGGTAGCCCTAGCCTTAGCCTAGGGGAGCCAAAAGCCTAGGGGAGCCTTAGCCTCAAGGCTAGGGGAGCCCTAGCCTTAGCCTAGGGGAGCCAAAAGCCTAGCGGAGCCCTAGCCTGAAGGCTAGGGGAGCCCTAGCCTTAGCCTAGGGGAGCCTAAAGCCTAAGGGTGCCCTAGCCTGAAGGCTAGGGGAGCCCTAGCCTTAGCCTAGGGGAGCCCTTGCCTAAAGCCTAGGGGTGCCCTAGCCTGAAGGCTAGGGGAGCCCTAGCCTTAGCCTAGGGGAGCCTAAAGCCTAGGGGTGCCCTAGCCTGAAGGCTAGGGGAGCCCTAGCCTTAGCCTAGGGGAGCCTAAAGCCTAGGGGTGCCCTAGCCTGAAGGCTAGGGGAGCCCTAGCCTTAGCCTAGGGGAGCCTAATGACTAGGGGTGCCCTAGCCTGAAGGCTAGGGGAGCCCTAGCCTAAAGCCTAGGGGTGCCCTAGCCTGAAGGCTAGGGGAGCCCTAGCCTTAGCCTAGGGGAGCCCTAGCCTAAAGCCTAGGGGTGCCCTAGCCTGAAGGCTAGGGGAGCCCTAGCCTTAGCCTAGGGGAGCCCTAGCCTAAAGCCTAGGGGTGCCCTAGCCTGAAGGCTAGGGGAGCCCTAGCCTTAGCCTAGGGGAGCCCTAGCCTAAAGCCTAGGGGTGCCCTAGCCTGAAGGCAAGGGGAGCCCTAGCCTTAGCCTAGGGGAGCCCAAGCCTAAAGCCTAGGGGTGCCCTAGCCTGAAGGCTAGGGGAGCCCTAGCCTTAGCCTAGGGGAGCCTAAAGCCTAGCGGTGCCCTAGCCTGAAGGCTAGGGGAGCCCTAGCCTTAGCCTAGGGGAGCCCTAGCCTAAGGCCTAGCGGTGCCCTAGCCTGAAGGCTAGGGGAGCCCTAGCCTTAGCCTAGGGGAGCCTAAAGCCTAGGGGTACCCTAGCCTGAAGGCTAGGGGAACCCTAGCCTTAGCCTAGGGGAGCCTAAAGCCTAGGGGTGCCCTAGCCTGAAGGCTAGGGGAGCCCTAGCCTTAGCCTACGGGAGCCTAAAGCCTAGGGGTGCCCTAGCCTGAAGCCTAGGGGAACCCTAGCCTTAGCCTAGGGGAGCCTAAAGCCTAGGGGTGCCCTAGCCTGAAGGCTAGGGGAGCCATAGCCTTAGCCTAGGGGAGCCTAAATCCTAGGGGTGCCCTAGCCTGAAGGCTAGGGGAGCCTTAGCCTTAGCCTAGGGGAGCCCTACCTTGAAGGCTAGGGGAGCCCTAGCCTGAAGGCTAGGGGAGCCCTAGCCTTACCCTAGGGGAGCCTAAAGCCTAGGGGAGCCCTAGCCTGAAGGCTAGGGGAGCCCTAGACTTAGACTAGGGGAGCCCTAGCCTGAAGGCTAGGGGAGCCCTAGCCTTAGCCTAGGGGAGCCTAAAGCCTAGGGGGGCCCTAGCCTGAAGGCTAGGGGAGCCCTAGCCTTAGCCTAGGGGAGCCTAAAGCCTAGGGGGGCCCTAGCCTGAAGGATAGGGGAGCCCTAGCCTTAGCCCAGGGGAGCCTAAAGCCTAGGAGGGCCCTAGCCTGAAGGCTAGGGGAGCCCTAGCCTTAGCCTAGGGGAGCCTAAAGCCTAGGGGGCCCTAGCCTGAAGGCTAGGGGAGCCCTAGCCTTAGCCTAGGGGAGCCCTAGCCTGAAGGCTAGGGGAGCCCTAGCCTTAGCCTAGGGGAGCCCTAGCCTGAAGGCTAGGGGAGCCCTAGCCTTAGCCTAGGGGAGCCTAAAGCCTAGGGTGGCCCTAGCCTGAAGGCTAGGGGAGCCCTAGCCTTAGCCTAGGGGAGCCTAAAGCCTAGGGGGGCCCTAGCCTTAAGGCTAGGGGAGCCCTAGCCTTAGCCTAGGGGAGCCTAAAGCCTAGGGGGCCCTAGCCTGAAGGCTAGGGGAGCCCTAGCCTTTGCCTAGGGGAGCCTAAAGCCTAGGGGGGCCCTACCCTGAAGGCTAGGGGAGCCCTAGCCTTAGCCTAGGGGAGCCTAAAGCCTAGGGGTACCCTAGCCTGAAGGCTAGGGGAGCCCTAACCTTAGCCTAGTGGAGCCTAAAGCCTAGGGGGCCCTAGCATGAAGGCTAGGGGAGCCCTAGCCTTAGCCTAGGGGAGCCCTAGCCTGAAGGCTAGGGGAGCCCTAGCCTTAGCCTAGGGGAGCCCTAGCCTGAAGGCTAGGGGAGCCCTAGCCTGAAGGCTAGGGGAGCCCTAGCCTTAGCCTAGGGGAGCCTAAAGCCTAGGGGTGCCCTAGCCTGAAGGCTAGGGGAGCCCTAGCCTTAGCCTAGGGGAGCCCTAGCCTAAAGCCTAGGGGTGCCCTAGCCTGAAGGCTAGGGGAGCCCTAGCCTTAGCCTAGGGGAGCCTAAAGCCTAGGGGTGCCCTAGCCTGAAGGCTAGGGGAGCCCTAGCCTTAGCCTAGGGGAGCCTAAAGCCTAGGGGTGCCCTAGACTGAAGGCTAGGGGAGCCCTAGCCTTAGCCTAGGGGAGCCTAATGACTAGGGGTGCCCTAGCCTGAAGGCTAGGGGAGCCCTAGCCTAAAGCCTAGGGGTGCCCTAGCCTGAAGGCTAGGGGAGCCCTAGCCTTAGCCTAGGGGAGCCCTAGCCTAAAGCCTAGGGGTGCCCTAGCCTGAAGGCTAGGGGAGCCCTAGCCTTAGCCTAGGGGAGCCCTAGCCTGAAGCCTAGGGGTGCCCTAGCCTGAAGGATAGGGGAGCCCTAGCCTTAGCCTAGGGGAGCCCTAGCCTAAAGCCTAGGGGTGCCCTAGCCTGAAGGCTAGGGGAGCCCTAGCCTTAGCCTAGGGGAGCCCTAGCCTAAAGCATAGGGGTGCCCTAGCCTGAAGGCAAGGGGAGCCCTAGCCTTAGCCTATGGGAGCCCAAGCCTAAAGCCTAGGGGTGCCCTAGCCTGAAGGCTAGGGGAGCCCTAGCCTTAGCCTAGGGGAGCCTAAAGCCTAGGGGTGCCCTAGCCTGAAGGCTAGGGGAGCCCTAGCCTTAGCCTAGGGGAGCCCTAGCCTAAGGCCTAGCGATGCCCTAGCCTGAAGGCTAGGGGAGCCCTAGCCTTAGCCTAGGGGAGCCTAAAGCCTAGGGGTACCCTAGCCTGAAGGCTAGGGGAACCCTAGCCTTAGCCTAGGGGAGCCTAAAGCCTAGGGGTGCCCTAGCCTGAAGCCTGGGGGAGCCCTAGCCTTAGCCTAGGGGAGCCTAAAGCCTAGGGGGGCCCTAGCCTGAAGGCTAGGGGAGCCCTAGCCTTAGCCTAGGGGAGCCTAAAGCCTAGGGGGCCCTAGCCTGAAGGCTAGGGGAGCCCTAGCCTTAGCCTAGGGGAGCCTAAAGCCTAGGGGGGCCCTACCCTGAAGGCTAGGGGAGCCCTAGCCTTAGCCTAGGGGAGCCTAAAGCCTAGGGGGGCCCTAGCCTGAAGGCTAGGGGAGCCCTAACCTTAGCCTAGGGGAGCCTAAAGCCTAGGGGGCCCTAGCCTGAAGGCTAGGGGAGCCCTAGCCTTAGCCTAGGGGAGCCCTAGCCTGAAGGCTAGGGGAGCCCTAGCCTTAGCCTAGGGGAGCCTAAAGCCTTGGGGGCCCTAGCCTGAAGGCTAGGGTAGCCCTAGCCTTAGCCTAGGGAAGCCTAAAGACTAGGGGGGCCCTAGCCTGAAGGCTAGGGGAGCCCTAGCCTTAGCCTAGGGGAGCCTAAAGCCTAGGTGGACCCTACCTGAAGGCTAGGGGATCCCTAGCCTTAGCCTAGGGGAGCCTAAAGCTTAGGGGGGCCCTAGCCTGAAGGCGAGGGGAGCCCTAGCCTTAGCCTCGGGGAGCCTAAAGCCTAGGGGGGCCGTAGCCTGAAGGCGAGGGGAGCCCTAGCCTTAGCCTAGGGGAGCCTAAAGCCTAGGGGGGGCCCTAGCCTGAAGGCTAGGGGAGCCCTAGCATTAGGCTCGGGGAGCCTAAAGCCTAGGGGGGCCCTAGCCTGAAGGCTAGGGGAGCCCTAGCCTTAGCCTAGGGGTGCCTAAAGCCTAGGGGGGCCCTAGCCTGAAGGCTAGGGGAGCCCTAGCCTTTGTCTAGGGGAGCCAAAAGCCTAGGGGGGCCCTAGCCTGAAGGCTAGGGGAGCCCTAGCCTTAGCCTAGGGGAGCCAAAAACCTAGGGGAGCCCTAGCCTCAAGGCTAGGGGAGCCCTAGCCTTAGCCTAGGGGAGCCAAAAGCCTAGGGGAGCCCTAGCTTAAAGGCTAGGGTAGCCCTAGCCTTAGCCTAGGGGAGCCAAAAGCCTAGGGGAGCCTTAGCCTCAAGGCTAGGGGAGCCCTAGCCTTAGCCTAGGGGAGCCAAAAGCCTAGCGGAGCCCTAGCCTGAAGGCTAGGGGAGCCCTAGCCTTAGCCTTGGGGAGCCTAAAGCCTAAGGGTGCCCTAGCCTGAAGGCTAGGGGAGCCCTAGCCTTAGCCTAGGGGAGCCCTAGCCTAAAGCCTAGGGGTGCCCTAGCCTGAAGGCTAGGGGAGCCCTAGCCTTAGCCTAGGGGAGCCTAAAGCCTAGGGGTGCCCTAGCCTGAAGGCTAGGGGAGCCCTAGCCTTAGCCTAGGGGAGCCTAAAGCCTAGGGGTGCCCTAGCCTGAAGGCTAGGGGAGCCCTAGCCTTAGCCTAGGGGAGCCTAATGACTAGGGGTGCCCTAGCCTGAAGGCTAGGGGAGCCCTAGCCTAAAGCCTAGGGGTGCCCTAGCCTGAAGGCTAGGGGAGCCCTAGCCTTAGCCTAGGGGAGCCCTAGCCTAAAGCCTAGGGGTGCCCTAGCCTGAAGGCTAGGGGAGCCCTAGCCTTAGCCTAGGGGAGCCCTAGCCTAAAGCCTAGGGGTGCCCTAGCCTGAAGGCTAGGGGAGCCCTAGCCTTAGCCTAGGGGAGCCCTAGCCTAAAGCCTAGGGGTGCCCTAGCCTGAAGGCAAGGGGAGCCCTAGCCTTAGCCTAGGGGAGCCCAAGCCTAAAGCCTAGGGGTGCCCTAGCATGAAGGCTAGGGGAGCCCTAGCCTTAGCCTAGGGGAGCCTAAAGCCTAGCGGTGCCCTAGCCTGAAGGCTAGGGGAGCCCTAGCCTTAGCCTAGGGGAGCCCTAGCCTAAGGCCTAGCGGTGCCCTAGCCTGAAGGCTAGGGGAGCCCTAGCCTTAGCCTAGGGGAGCCTAAAGCGTAGGGGTACCCTAGCCTGAAGGCTAGGGGAACCCTAGCCTTAGCCTAGGGGAGCCTAAAGCCTAGGGGTGCCCTAGCCTGAAGGCTAGGGGAGCCCTAGCCTTAGCCTACGGGAGCCTAAAGCCTAGGGGTGCCCTAGCCTGAAGCCTAGGGGAACCCTAGCCTTAGCCTAGGGGAGCCTAAAGCCTAGGGGTGCCCTAGCCTGAAGGCTAGGGGAGCCATAGCCTTAGCCTAGGGGAGCCTAAATCCTAGGGGTGCCCTAGCCTGAAGGCTAGGGGAGCCTTAGCCTTAGCCTAGGGGAGCCCTACCTTGAAGGCTAGGGGAGCCCTAGCCTGAAGGCTAGGGGAGCCCTAGCCTTACCCTAGGGGAGCCTAAAGCCTAGGGGAGCCCTAGCCTGAAGGCTAGGGGAGCCCTAGACTTAGACTAGGGGAGCCCTAGCCTGAAGGCTAGGGGAGCCCTAGCCTTAGCCTAGGGGAGCCTAAAGCCTAGGGGGGCCCTAGCCTGAAGGCTAGGGGAGCCCTAGCCTTAGCCTAGGGGAGCCTAAAGCCTAGGGGGGCCCTAGCCTGAAGGATAGGGGAGCCCTAGCCTTAGCCCAGGGGAGCCTAAAGCCTAGGAGGGCCCTAGCCTGAAGGCTAGGGGAGCCCTAGCCTTAGCCTAGGGGAGCCTAAAGCCTAGGGGGCCCTAGCCTGAAGGCTAGGGGAGCCCTAGCCTTAGCCTAGGGGAGCCCTAGCCTGAAGGCTAGGGGAGCCCTAGCCTTAGCCTAGGGGAGCCCTAGCCTGAAGGCTAGGGGAGCCCTAGCCTTAGCCTAGGGGAGCCTAAAGCCTAGGGTGGCCCTAGCCTGAAGGCTAGGGGAGCCCTAGCCTTAGCCTAGGGGAGCCTAAAGCCTAGGGGGGCCCTAGCCTTAAGGCTAGGGGAGCCCTAGCCTTAGCCTAGGGGAGCCTAAAGCCTAGGGGGCCCTAGCCTGAAGGCTAGGGGAGCCCTAGCCTTTGCCTAGGGGAGCCTAAAGCCTAGGGGGGCCCTACCCTGAAGGCTAGGGGAGCCCTAGCCTTAGCCTAGGGGAGCCTAAAGCCTAGGGGTACCCTAGCCTGAAGGCTAGGGGAGCCCTAACCTTAGCCTAGTGGAGCCTAAAGCCTAGGGGGCCCTAGCATGAAGGCTAGGGGAGCCCTAGCCTTAGCCTAGGGGAGCCCTAGCCTGAAGGCTAGGGGAGCCCTAGCCTTAGCCTAGGGGAGCCCTAGCCTGAAGGCTAGGGGAGCCCTAGCCTGAAGGCTAGGGGAGCCCTAGCCTTAGCCTAGGGGAGCCTAAAGCCTAGGGGTGCCCTAGCCTGAAGGCTAGGGGAGCCCTAGCCTTAGCCTAGGGGAGCCCTAGCCTAAAGCCTAGGGGTGCCCTAGCCTGAAGGCTAGGGGAGCCCTAGCCTTAGCCTAGGGGAGCCTAAAGCCTAGGGGTGCCCTAGCCTGAAGGCTAGGGGAGCCCTAGCCTTAGCCTAGGGGAGCCTAAAGCCTAGGGGTGCCCTAGCCTGAAGGCTAGGGGAGCCCTAGCCTTAGCCTAGGGGAGCCTAATGACTAGGGGTGCCCTAGCCTGAAGGCTAGGGGAGCCCTAGCCTAAAGCCTAGGGGTGCCCTAGCCTGAAGGCTAGGGGAGCCCTAGCCTTAGCCTAGGGGAGCCCTAGCCTAAAGCCTAGGGGTGCCCTAGCCTGAAGGCTAGGGGAGCCCTAGCCTTAGCCTAGGGGAGCCCTAGCCTAAAGCCTAGGGGTGCCCTAGCCTGAAGGATAGGGGAGCCCTAGCCTTAGCCTAGGGGAGCCCTAGCCTAAAGCCTAGGGGTGCCCTAGCCTGAAGGCTAGGGGAGCCCTAGCCTTAGCCTAGGGGAGCCCTAGCCTAAAGCATAGGGGTGCCCTAGCCTGAAGGCAAGGGGAGCCCTAGCCTTAGCCTATGGGAGCCCAAGCCTAAAGCCTAGGGGTGCCCTAGCCTGAAGGCTAGGGGAGCCCTAGCCTTAGCCTAGGGGAGCCTAAAGCCTAGGGGTGCCCTAGCCTGAAGGCTAGGGGAGCCCTAGCCTTAGCCTAGGGGAGCCTAAAGCCTAGGGGTGCCCTAGCCTGAAGGCTAGGGGAGCCCTAGCCTTAGCCTAGGGGAGCCCTAGCCTAAGGCCTAGCGGTGCCCTAGCCTGAAGGCTAGGGGAGCCCTAGCCTTAGCCTAGGGGAGCCTAAAGCCTAGGGGTACCCTAGCCTGAAGGCTAGGGGAACCCTAGCCTTAGCCTAGGGGAGCCTAAAGCCTAGGGGTGCCCTAGCCTGAAGCCTGGGGGAACCCTAGCCTTAGCCTAGGGGAGCCTAAAGCCTAGGGGTGCCCTAGCCTGAAGGCTAGGGGAGCCCTAGCCTTAGCCTAGGGGAGCCTAAATCGTAGGGGTGCCCTAGCCTGAAGGCTAGGGGAGCCTTAGCCTTAGCCTAGGTGAGCCCTACCTTGAAGGCTAGGGGAGCCCTAGCCTGAAGGCTAGGGGAGCCCTAGCCTTACCCTAGGGGAGCCTAAAGCCTAGGGGAGCCCTAGCCTGAAGGCTAGGGGAGCCCTAGACTTAGACTAGGGGAGCCCTAGCCTGAAGGCTAGGGGAGCCCTAGCCTTAGCCTAGGGGAGCCTAAAGCCTAGGGGGCCCTAGCCTGAAGGCTAGGGGAGCCCTAGCCTTAGCCTAGGGGAGCCCTAGCCTGAAGGCTAGGGGAGCCCTAGCCTTAGCCTAGGGGAGCCTAAAGCCTTGGGGGCCCTAGCCTGAAGGCTAGGGTAGCCCTAGCCTTAGCCTAGGGAAGCCTAAAGACTAGGGGGGCCCTAGCCTGAAGGCTAGGGGAGCCCTAGCCTTAGCCTAGGGGAGCCTAAAGCCTAGGTGGACCCTACCTGAAGGCTAGGGGATCCCTAGCCTTAGCCTAGGGGAGCCTAAAGCTTAGGGGGTCCCTAGCCTGAAGGCGAGGGGAGCCCTAGCCTTAGCCTCGGGGAGCCTAAAGCCTAGGGGGGCCGTAGCCTGAAGGCGAGGGGAGCCCTAGCCTTAGCCTAGGGGAGCCTAAAGCCTAGGGGGGGCCCTAGCCTGAAGGCTAGGGGAGCCCTAGCATTAGGCTCGGGGAGCCTAAAGCCTAGGGGGGCCCTAGCCTGAAGGCTAGGGGAGCCCTAGCCTTAGCCTAGGGGTGCCTAAAGCCTAGGGGGGCCCTAGCCTGAAGGCTAGGGGAGCCCTAGCCTTTGTCTAGGGGAGCCAAAAGCCTAGGGGGGCCCTAGCCTGAAGGCTAGGGGAGCCCTAGCCTTAGCCTAGGGGAGCCAAAAACCTAGGGGAGCCCTAGCCTCAAGGCTAGGGGAGCCCTAGCCTTAGCCTAGGGGAGCCAAAAGCCTAGGGGAGCCCTAGCTTAAAGGCTAGGGTAGCCCTAGCCTTAGCCTAGGGGAGCCAAAAGCCTAGGGGAGCCTTAGCCTCAAGGCTAGGGGAGCCCTAGCCTTAGCCTAGGGGAGCCAAAAGCCTAGCGGAGCCCTAGCCTGAAGGCTAGGGGAGCCCTAGCCTTAGCCTTGGGGAGCCTAAAGCCTAAGGGTGCCCTAGCCTGAAGGCTAGGGGAGCCCTAGCCTTAGCCTAGGGGAGCCCTAGCCTAAAGCCTAGGGGTGCCCTAGCCTGAAGGCTAGGGGAGCCCTAGCCTTAGCCTAGGGGAGCCTAAAGCCTAGGGGTGCCCTAGCCTGAAGGCTAGGGGAGCCCTAGCCTTAGCCTAGGGGAGCCTAAAGCCTAGGGGTGCCCTAGCCTGAAGGCTAGGGGAGCCCTAGCCTTAGCCTAGGGGAGCCTAATGACTAGGGGTGCCCTAGCCTGAAGGCTAGGGGAGCCCTAGCCTAAAGCCTAGGGGTGCCCTAGCCTGAAGGCTAGGGGAGCCCTAGCCTTAGCCTAGGGGAGCCCTAGCCTAAAGCCTAGGGGTGCCCTAGCCTGAAGGCTAGGGGAGCCCTAGCCTTAGCCTAGGGGAGCCCTAGCCTAAAGCCTAGGGGTGCCCTAGCCTGAAGGCTAGGGGAGCCCTAGCCTTAGCCTAGGGGAGCCCTAGCCTAAAGCCTAGGGGTGCCCTAGCCTGAAGGCAAGGGGAGCCCTAGCCTTAGCCTAGGGGAGCCCAAGCCTAAAGCCTAGGGGTGCCCTAGCATGAAGGCTAGGGGAGCCCTAGCCTTAGCCTAGGGGAGCCTAAAGCCTAGCGGTGCCCTAGCCTGAAGGCTAGGGGAGCCCTAGCCTTAGCCTAGGGGAGCCCTAGCCTAAGGCCTAGCGGTGCCCTAGCCTGAAGGCTAGGGGAGCCCTAGCCTTAGCCTAGGGGAGCCTAAAGCCTAGGGGTACCCTAGCCTGAAGGCTAGGGGAACCCTAGCCTTAGCCTAGGGGAGCCTAAAGCCTAGGGGTGCCCTAGCCTGAAGGCTAGGGGAGCCCTAGCCTTAGCCTACGGGAGCCTAAAGCCTAGGGGTGCCCTAGCCTGAAGCCTAGGGGAACCCTAGCCTTAGCCTAGGGGAGCCTAAAGCCTAGGGGTGCCCTAGCCTGAAGGCTAGGGGAGCCATAGCCTTAGCCTAGGGGAGCCTAAATCCTAGGGGTGCCCTAGCCTGAAGGCTAGGGGAGCCTTAGCCTTAGCCTAGGGGAGCCCTACCTTGAAGGCTAGGGGAGCCCTAGCCTGAAGGCTAGGGGAGCCCTAGCCTTACCCTAGGGGAGCCTAAAGCCTAGGGGAGCCCTAGCCTGAAGGCTAGGGGAGCCCTAGACTTAGACTAGGGGAGCCCTAGCCTGAAGGCTAGGGGAGCCCTAGCCTTAGCCTAGGGGAGCCTAAAGCCTAGGGGGGCCCTAGCCTGAAGGCTAGGGGAGCCCTAGCCTTAGCCTAGGGGAGCCTAAAGCCTAGGGGGGCCCTAGCCTGAAGGATAGGGGAGCCCTAGCCTTAGCCCAGGGGAGCCTAAAGCCTAGGAGGGCCCTAGCCTGAAGGCTAGGGGAGCCCTAGCCTTAGCCTAGGGGAGCCTAAAGCCTAGGGGGCCCTAGCCTGAAGGCTAGGGGAGCCCTAGCCTTAGCCTAGGGGAGCCCTAGCCTGAAGGCTAGGGGAGCCCTAGCCTTAGCCTAGGGGAGCCCTAGCCTGAAGGCTAGGGGAGCCCTAGCCTTAGCCTAGGGGAGCCTAAAGCCTAGGGTGGCCCTAGCCTGAAGGCTAGGGGAGCCCTAGCCTTAGCCTAGGGGAGCCTAAAGCCTAGGGGGGCCCTAGCCTTAAGGCTAGGGGAGCCCTAGCCTTAGCCTAGGGGAGCCTAAAGCCTAGGGGGCCCTAGCCTGAAGGCTAGGGGAGCCCTAGCCTTTGCCTAGGGGAGCCTAAAGCCTAGGGGGGCCCTACCCTGAAGGCTAGGGGAGCCCTAGCCTTAGCCTAGGGGAGCCTAAAGCCTAGGGGTACCCTAGCCTGAAGGCTAGGGGAGCCCTAACCTTAGCCTAGTGGAGCCTAAAGCCTAGGGGGCCCTAGCATGAAGGCTAGGGGAGCCCTAGCCTTAGCCTAGGGGAGCCCTAGCCTGAAGGCTAGGGGAGCCCTAGCCTTAGCCTAGGGGAGCCCTAGCCTGAAGGCTAGGGGAGCCCTAGCCTGAAGGCTAGGGGAGCCCTAGCCTTAGCCTAGGGGAGCCTAAAGCCTAGGGGTGCCCTAGCCTGAAGGCTAGGGGAGCCCTAGCCTTAGCCTAGGGGAGCCCTAGCCTAAAGCCTAGGGGTGCCCTAGCCTGAAGGCTAGGGGAGCCCTAGCCTTAGCCTAGGGGAGCCTAAAGCCTAGGGGTGCCCTAGCCTGAAGGCTAGGGGAGCCCTAGCCTTAGCCTAGGGGAGCCTAAAGCCTAGGGGTGCCCTAGCCTGAAGGCTAGGGGAGCCCTAGCCTTAGCCTAGGGGAGCCTAATGACTAGGGGTGCCCTAGCCTGAAGGCTAGGGGAGCCCTAGCCTAAAGCCTAGGGGTGCCCTAGCCTGAAGGCTAGGGGAGCCCTAGCCTTAGCCTAGGGGAGCCCTAGCCTAAAGCCTAGGGGTGCCCTAGCCTGAAGGCTAGGGGAGCCCTAGCCTTAGCCTAGGGGAGCCCTAGCCTAAAGCCTAGGGGTGCCCTAGCCTGAAGGATAGGGGAGCCCTAGCCTTAGCCTAGGGGAGCCCTAGCCTAAAGCCTAGGGGTGCCCTAGCCTGAAGGCTAGGGGAGCCCTAGCCTTAGCCTAGGGGAGCCCTAGCCTAAAGCATAGGGGTGCCCTAGCCTGAAGGCAAGGGGAGCCCTAGCCTTAGCCTATGGGAGCCCAAGCCTAAAGCCTAGGGGTGCCCTAGCCTGAAGGCTAGGGGAGCCCTAGCCTTAGCCTAGGGGAGCCTAAAGCCTAGGGGTGCCCTAGCCTGAAGGCTAGGGGAGCCCTAGCCTTAGCCTAGGGGAGCCTAAAGCCTAGGGGTGCCCTAGCCTGAAGGCTAGGGGAGCCCTAGCCTTAGCCTAGGGGAGCCCTAGCCTAAGGCCTAGCGGTGCCCTAGCCTGAAGGCTAGGGGAGCCCTAGCCTTAGCCTAGGGGAGCCTAAAGCCTAGGGGTACCCTAGCCTGAAGGCTAGGGGAACCCTAGCCTTAGCCTAGGGGAGCCTAAAGCCTAGGGGTGCCCTAGCCTGAAGCCTGGGGGAACCCTAGCCTTAGCCTAGGGGAGCCTAAAGCCTAGGGGTGCCCTAGCCTGAAGGCTAGGGGAGCCCTAGCCTTAGCCTAGGGGAGCCTAAATCGTAGGGGTGCCCTAGCCTGAAGGCTAGGGGAGCCTTAGCCTTAGCCTAGGTGAGCCCTACCTTGAAGGCTAGGGGAGCCCTAGCCTGAAGGCTAGGGGAGCCCTAGCCTTACCCTAGGGGAGCCTAAAGCCTAGGGGAGCCCTAGCCTGAAGGCTAGGGGAGCCCTAGACTTAGACTAGGGGAGCCCTAGCCTGAAGGCTAGGGGAGCCCTAGCCTTAGCCTAGGGGAGCCTAAAGCCTAGGGGGGCCCTAGCCTGAAGGCTAGGGGAGCCCTAGCCTTAGCCTAGGGGAGCCTAAAGCCTAGGGGGGCCCTAGCCTGAAGGATAGGGGAGCCCTAGCCTTAGCCCAGGGGAGCCTAAAGCCTAGGAGGGCCCTAGCCTGAAGGCTAGGGGAGCCCTAGCCTTAGCCTAGGGGAGCCTAAAGCCTAGGGGGCCCTAGCCTGAAGGCTAGGGGAGCCCTAACCTTAGCCTAGGGGAGCCTAAAGCCTAGGGTGGCCCTAGCCTGAAGGCTAGGGGAGCCCTAGCCTTAGCCTAGGGGAGCCTAAAGCCTAGGGGGGCCCTAGCCTTAAGGCTAGGGGAGCCCTAGCCTTAGCCTAGGGGAGCCTAAAGCCTAGGGGGCCCTAGCCTGAAGGCTAGGGGAGCCCTAGCCTTTGCCTAGGGGAGCCTAAAGCCTAGGGGGGCCCTACCCTGAAGGCTAGGGGAGGCCTAGCCTTAGCCTAGGGGAGCCTAAAGCCTAGGGGTGCCCTAGCCTGAAGGCTAGGGGAGCCCTAGCCTTAGCCTAGGGGAGCCCTAGCCTGAAGGCTAGGGGAGCCCTAGCCTTAGCCTAGGGGAGCCCTAGCCTGAAGGCTAGGGGAGCCCTAGCCTGAAGGCTAGGGGAGCCCTAGCCTTAGCCTAGGGGAGCCTAAAGCCTATGGGGGGCCCTAGCCTGAAGGCTAGGGGAGCCCTAGCCTTAGCCTAGGGGAGCCTAAAGCCTAGGGGGGCCCTAGCCTGAAGGCTAGGGGAGCCCTAGCCTTAGCCTAGGGGAGCCTAAAGCCTAGGGGGGCCCTAGCCTGAAGGCTAGGGGAGCCCTAGCCTTAGCCTAGGGGAGCCTAAAGCCTAGGGGGGCCCTTGCCTGAAGGCTAGGGGAGCCCTAGCCTTAGCCTAGGGGAGCCTAAAGCCTTGGGGGCCCTAGCCTGAAGGCTAGGGGAGCCCTAGCCTTAGCCTAGGGGAGCCTAAAGCCTAGGGGGGCCCTAGCCTGAAGGCTAGGGGAGCCCTAGCCTTAGCCTAGGGGAGCCTAAAGCCTAGGGGGGCCCTACCTGAAAGCTATGGGAGCCCTAGCCTTAGCCTAGGGGAGCCTAAAGCCTAGGGGGGCCCTAGCCTGAAGGCGAGGGGAGCCCTAGCCTTAGCCTAGGGGAGCCTAAAGCCTAGGGGGGCCCTAGCCTGAAGGCGAGGGGAGCCCTAGCCTTAGCCTAGGGGAGCCTAAAGCCTAGGGGGGCCCTAGCCTGAAGGCTAGGGGAGCCCTAGCCTTAGGCTAGGGGAGCCTAAAGCCTAGGGGGGCCCTAGCCTGAAGGCTAGGGGAGCCCTAGCCTTAGCCTAGGGGAGCCTAAAGCCTAGGGGGGCCCTAGCCTGAAGGCTAGGGGAGCCCTAGCCTTAGCCTAGGGGAGCCAAAAGCCTAGGGTGGCCCTAGCCTGAAGGCTAGGGGAGCCCTAGCCTTAGCCTAGGGGAGCCTAAAGCCTAGGGGGGCCCTAGCCTTAAGGCTAGGGGAGCCCTAGCCTTAGCCTAGGGGAGCCTAAAGCCTAGGGGGCCCTAGCCTGAAGGCTAGGGGAGCCCTAGCCTTTGCCTAGGGGAGCCTAAAGCCTAGGGGGGCCCTACCCTGAAGGCTAGGGGAGCCCTAGCCTTAGCCTAGGGGAGCCTAAAGCCTAGGGGTACCCTAGCCTGAAGGCTAGGGGAGCCCTAACCTTAGCCTAGTGGAGCCTAAAGCCTAGGGGGCCCTAGCATGAAGGCTAGGGGAGCCCTAGCCTTAGCCTAGGGGAGCCCTAGCCTGAAGGCTAGGGGAGCCCTAGCCTTAGCCTAGGGGAGCCCTAGCCTGAAGGCTAGGGGAGCCCTAGCCTGAAGGCTAGGGGAGCCCTAGCCTTAGCCTAGGGGAGCCTAAAGCCTAGGGGTGCCCTAGCCTGAAGGCTAGGGGAGCCCTAGCCTTAGCCTAGGGGAGCCCTAGCCTAAAGCCTAGGGGTGCCCTAGCCTGAAGGCTAGGGGAGCCCTAGCCTTAGCCTAGGGGAGCCTAAAGCCTAGGGGTGCCCTAGCCTGAAGGCTAGGGGAGCCCTAGCCTTAGCCTAGGGGAGCCTAAAGCCTAGGGGTGCCCTAGCCTGAAGGCTAGGGGAGCCCTAGCCTTAGCCTAGGGGAGCCTAATGACTAGGGGTGCCCTAGCCTGAAGGCTAGGGGAGCCCTAGCCTAAAGCCTAGGGGTGCCCTAGCCTGAAGGCTAGGGGAGCCCTAGCCTTAGCCTAGGGGAGCCCTAGCCTAAAGCCTAGGGGTGCCCTAGCCTGAAGGCTAGGGGAGCCCTAGCCTTAGCCTAGGGGAGCCCTAGCCTAAAGCCTAGGGGTGCCCTAGCCTGAAGGATAGGGGAGCCCTAGCCTTAGCCTAGGGGAGCCCTAGCCTAAAGCCTAGGGGTGCCCTAGCCTGAAGGCTAGGGGAGCCCTAGCCTTAGCCTAGGGGAGCCCTAGCCTAAAGCATAGGGGTGCCCTAGCCTGAAGGCAAGGGGAGCCCTAGCCTTAGCCTATGGGAGCCCAAGCCTAAAGCCTAGGGGTGCCCTAGCCTGAAGGCTAGGGGAGCCCTAGCCTTAGCCTAGGGGAGCCTAAAGCCTAGGGGTGCCCTAGCCTGAAGGCTAGGGGAGCCCTAGCCTTAGCCTAGGGGAGCCTAAAGCCTAGGGGTGCCCTAGCCTGAAGGCTAGGGGAGCCCTAGCCTTAGCCTAGGGGAGCCCTAGCCTAAGGCCTAGCGGTGCCCTAGCCTGAAGGCTAGGGGAGCCCTAGCCTTAGCCTAGGGGAGCCTAAAGCCTAGGGGTACCCTAGCCTGAAGGCTAGGGGAACCCTAGCCTTAGCCTAGGGGAGCCTAAAGCCTAGGGGTGCCCTAGCCTGAAGCCTGGGGGAACCCTAGCCTTAGCCTAGGGGAGCCTAAAGCCTAGGGGTGCCCTAGCCTGAAGGCTAGGGGAGCCCTAGCCTTAGCCTAGGGGAGCCTAAATCGTAGGGGTGCCCTAGCCTGAAGGCTAGGGGAGCCTTAGCCTTAGCCTAGGTGAGCCCTACCTTGAAGGCTAGGGGAGCCCTAGCCTGAAGGCTAGGGGAGCCCTAGCCTTACCCTAGGGGAGCCTAAAGCCTAGGGGAGCCCTAGCCTGAAGGCTAGGGGAGCCCTAGACTTAGACTAGGGGAGCCCTAGCCTGAAGGCTAGGGGAGCCCTAGCCTTAGCCTAGGGGAGCCTAAAGCCTAGGGGGGCCCTAGCCTGAAGGCTAGGGGAGCCCTAGCCTTAGCCTAGGGGAGCCTAAAGCCTAGGGGGGCCCTAGCCTGAAGGATAGGGGAGCCCTAGCCTTAGCCCAGGGGAGCCTAAAGCCTAGGAGGGCCCTAGCCTGAAGGCTAGGGGAGCCCTAGCCTTAGCCTAGGGGAGCCTAAAGCCTAGGGGGCCCTAGCCTGAAGGCTAGGGGAGCCCTAACCTTAGCCTAGGGGAGCCTAAAGCCTAGGGTGGCCCTAGCCTGAAGGCTAGGGGAGCCCTAGCCTTAGCCTAGGGGAGCCTAAAGCCTAGGGGGGCCCTAGCCTTAAGGCTAGGGGAGCCCTAGCCTTAGCCTAGGGGAGCCTAAAGCCTAGGGGGCCCTAGCCTGAAGGCTAGGGGAGCCCTAGCCTTTGCCTAGGGGAGCCTAAAGCCTAGGGGGGCCCTACCCTGAAGGCTAGGGGAGGCCTAGCCTTAGCCTAGGGGAGCCTAAAGCCTAGGGGTGCCCTAGCCTGAAGGCTAGGGGAGCCCTAGCCTTAGCCTAGGGGAGCCCTAGCCTGAAGGCTAGGGGAGCCCTAGCCTTAGCCTAGGGGAGCCCTAGCCTGAAGGCTAGGGGAGCCCTAGCCTGAAGGCTAGGGGAGCCCTAGCCTTAGCCTAGGGGAGCCTAAAGCCTAGGGGGGCCCTAGCCTGAAGGCTAGGGGAGCCCTAGCCTTAGCCTAGGGGAGCCTAAAGCCTAGGGGGGCCCTAGCCTGAAGGCTAGGGGAGCCCTAGCCTTAGCCTAGGGGAGCCTAAAGCCTAGGGGGGCCCTAGCCTGAAGGCTAGGGGAGCCCTAGCCTTAGCCTAGGGGAGCCTAAAGCCTAGGGGGGCCCTTGCCTGAAGGCTAGGGGAGCCCTAGCCTTAGCCTAGGGGAGCCTAAAGCCTTGGGGGCCCTAGCCTGAAGGCTAGGGGAGCCCTAGCCTTAGCCTAGGGGAGCCTAAAGCCTAGGGGGGCCCTAGCCTGAAGGCTAGGGGAGCCCTAGCCTTAGCCTAGGGGAGCCTAAAGCCTAGGGGGGCCCTACCTGAAAGCTATGGGAGCCCTAGCCTTAGCCTAGGGGAGCCTAAAGCCTAGGGGGGCCCTAGCCTGAAGGCGAGGGGAGCCCTAGCCTTAGCCTAGGGGAGCCTAAAGCCTAGGGGGGCCCTAGCCTGAAGGCGAGGGGAGCCCTAGCCTTAGCCTAGGGGAGCCTAAAGCCTAGGGGGGCCCTAGCCTGAAGGCTAGGGGAGCCCTAGCCTTAGGCTAGGGGAGCCTAAAGCCTAGGGGGGCCCTAGCCTGAAGGCTAGGGGAGCCCTAGCCTTAGCCTAGGGGAGCCTAAAGCCTAGGGGGGCCCTAGCCTGAAGGCTAGGGGAGCCCTAGCCTTAGCCTAGGGGAGCCAAAAGCTTAGGGGGGCCCTAGCCTGAAGGCTAGGGGAGCCCTAGCATTAGCCTAGGGGAGCCAAAAGCCTAGGGGGGCCCTAGACTGAAGGCTAGGGGAACCCTAGCCTTAGCCTAGGGGAGCCAAAAGCCTAGGGGAGCCCTAGCCTCAAGGCTAGGGGAGCCCTAGCCTTAGCCTAGGGGAGCCAAAAGCCTAGGGGAGCCCTAGCCTCAAGGCTAGGGGAGCCCTACACTTAGCTTAGGGGAGCCAAAAGCCTAGGGGAGCCCTAGCCTCAAGGCTAGGGGAGCCCTAGCCTTAGCCTAGGGGAGCCAAAAGCCTAGGGGAGCCTTAGCCTCAAGGCTAGGGGAGCCCTAGCCTTAGCCTAGGGGAGCCAAAAGCCTAGGGGAGCCCTAGCCTGAAGGCCAGTGGAGCCCTAGCCTTAGCCTAGGGGAGCCAAAAGCCTAGGGGAGCCCTAGCCTGAAGGCCAGGGGAGCCCTAGCCTTAGCCTAGGGGAGCCAAAAGCCTAGGGGAGCCCTAGCCTGAAGGCCAGGGGAGCCCTAGCCTTAGCCTAGGAGAGCCAAAAGCCTAGGGGAGCCCTAGCCTGAAGGCCAGGGGAGCCCTAGCCTTAGCCTAGGGGAGCCAAAAGCCTAGGGGAGCCCTAGCCTGAAGGCAAGGGGAGACCTAGCCTTACCCTAGGGGAGCCAAAAACCTAGGGGAGCCGTAGCCTGAAGGCCAGGGGAGCCCTAGCCTTAGCCTAAGGGAGCCAAAAGCCTAGGGGAGCCCTAGCCTGAAGGCCAGGGGAGCCCTAGCCTTAGCCTAGGGGAGCCAAAAGCCTAGGGGAGCCCAAGCCTGAAGGCCAGGGGAGCCCTAGCCTTAGCCTAGGGGAGCCAAAAGCCTAGGGGAGCCCTAGCCTGAAGGCTAGGGGAGCCCTAGCCTTAGCCTAGGGGAGCCTAAAGCCTAGGGGTGCCCTAGCCTGAAGGCTAGGGGAGCCCTAGCCTTAGCCTATGGGAGCCTAAAGCCTCGCGGTGCCCTAGCCTGAAGGCTAGGGGAGCCGTAGCCTTAGCCTAGGGGAGCCTAAAGCCTAGCGGTGCCCTACCCTGAAGGCTAGGGGAGCCCTAGCCTTAGCCTAGGGGAGCCTAAAGCCTAGGGGTGCCCTAGCCTGAAGGCTAGGGGAGCCCTAGCCTTAGCCTAGGGGAAACTAAAGCCTAGGGGTGCCCTAGCCTGAAGGCTAGGGGAGCCCTAGCCTTAGCCTAGGGGAGCCCTAGCCTAAAGCCTAGGGGTGCCCTAGCCTGAAGGCTAGGGGAGCCCTAGCGTTAGCCTAGGGGAGCCTAAAGCCTACGGGTGCCCTAGCCTGAAGGCTAGGGGAGCCCTAGCCTTAGCCTAGGGGAGCCTAAAGCCTAGCGGTGCCCTAGCCTGAAGGCTAGGGGAGCCCTAGCCTTAGCCTAGGGGAGCCCTAGCCTAAAGCCTAGGGGTGCCCTAGCTTGAAGGCTAGGGGAGCCCTAGCCTTAGCCTAGGGGAGCCTAAAGCCTAGGGGTGCCCTAGCCTGAAGGCTAGGGG
Source organism: Tenrec ecaudatus (assembly GCF_050624435.1). Lineage (NCBI taxonomy): Eukaryota > Metazoa > Chordata > Mammalia > Afrosoricida > Tenrecidae > Tenrec > Tenrec ecaudatus. The sequence goes on along the minus strand of NW_027458545.1, from coordinate 23,205 downwards.
AGCTCTAGCCTTAGCCTAGGGGAGCCCTAGCCTAAAGCCTAGGGGTGCCCTAGCCTGAAGTCTAGGGGAGCCCTAGCCTTAGCCTAGGGGAGCCTAAAGCCTAGGGGTGCCCTAGCCTTAAGGCTAGGGGAGCCCTAGCCTTAGCCTATGGGAGCCTAAAGCCTAGGGGTGCCCTAGCCTGAAGGCTAGGGGAGCCCTAGCCTTAGCCTAGGGGAGCCCTAGCCTAAAGCCTAGGGGTGCCCTTGCCTGAAGGCTAGGGGAGCCCTAGCCTTAGCCTAGGGGAGCCTAAAGCCTAGGGGTGCCCTAGCCTGAAGGCTAGGAGAGCCCTAGCCTTAGCCTAGGGGAGCCTAAAGCCTAGGGGTGCCCTAGCCTGAAGGCTAGGGGTGCCCTAGCCTTAGCCTAGGGGAGCCCTAGCCTAAAGCCTAGGGGTGCCCTAGCCTGAAGGCTAGGGGAGCCCCAGCTTTAGCCTAGGGGAGCCTAAAGCCTAGGGGTGCCCTAGCCTGAAGGCTAGGGGAGCCCTAGCCTTAGCCTAGGGGAGCCCTAGCCTAAAGCCTAGGGGATCCCTAGCCTGAAGGCTAGGGGAGCCCTAGCCTTAGCCTATGGGAGCCTAAAGCCTAGGGGTGCCCTAGCCTGAAGGCTTGGGGAGCCCTAGCCTTAGCCTAGGGGAGCCTAAGGCCTAGGGGTGCCCTAGCCTGAAGGCTAGGGGAGCCCTAGCCTTAGCCTAGGGGATCCTAAGGCCTAGGGGTGCCCTAGACTGAAGGCTAGGGGAGCCCTAGCCTTAGCCTACGGGAGCCTAAGGCCTAGGGGTGCCCTAGCCTGAAGGCTGGGAGCCCTAGCCTTAACCTATGGGAGCCTAAGCCCTGGGGGTGCCCTAGCCTGAAGGCTAGGGGAGCCCTAGCCTTAGCCTAGGGGAGCCTAAGGCCTAGGGGTGCCCTAGCCTGAAGGCTAGGGGAGCCCTAGCCTTAGCCTAGGGGAGCCTAAGGCCTAGGGGTGCCCTAGCCTGAAGGCTAGGGGAGCCCTAGCCTTAGCCTAGGGGAGCCTAAGGCCTAGGGGTGCCCTAGCCTGAAGGCTAGGGGAGCCCTAGCCTTAGCCTCGGGGAGCCTAAGGCCTAGGGGTGCCCTAGCCTCAAGGCTAGGGGAGCCCTAGCCTTAGCCACGGGGAGCCTAAAGCCTAGGGGTACCCTAGCCTGAAGGCTAGGGGAGCCCTAACCTTAGCCTAGGGGAGCCCTAGCCTAAAGCCTAGGGGTGCCCTAGCCTGAAGGCTATGGGAGCCCTAGCCTTAGCCTAGGGGAGCCTAAAGCCTAGGGGTGCCCTAGCCTGAAGGCTATGGGAGCCCTAGCCTTAGCCTAGGGGAGCCCTAGCCTAAAGCCTAGGGGTGCCCTAGCCTGAAGGCTAGGGGAGCCCTAGCCTTAGTCTAAGGGAGCCCTAGCCTAAAGCCTAGGGGTGCCCTAGCCTGAAGGCTAGGGGAGCGCTAGCCTTAGCCTAGGGGAGCCCTAGCCTAAAGCCTAGGGGTGCCCTAGCCTGAAGGCTAGGGGAGCCCTAGCCTTAGCCTAGGGGAGCCCTAGCCTAAAGCCTAGGGGTGCCCTAGCCTGAAGGCTAGGGGGGCCCTAGCCTTAGCCTAGGGGAGCCCTAGCCTAAAGCCTAGGGGTGCCCTAGCCTGAAGGCTAGGGGGGCCCTAGCCTTAGCCTAGGGGAGCCTAAAGCCTAGGGGTGCCCTAGCCTGAAGGCTAGGGGAGCCCTAGCCTTAGCCTAGAGGAGCCCTAGCCTAAAGCCTAGGGGTGCCCTAGCCTGAAGGCTAGGGGAGCCCTAGCCTTAGCCTAGGGGTGCCCTAGCCTAAAGCCTTGGGGTGCCCTAGCCTGAAGGCTAGGGGAGCCCTAGCCTTAGCCTAGGGGAGCCTAAAGCCTAGGGGTGCCCTAGCCTGAAGGCTAGGGAAGCCCTAGCCTTAGCCTAGGGGAGCCCTAGCCTAAGGCCTAGGGGTGCCCTAGCCTGAAGGCTAGGGGAGCCGTAGCCTTAGCCTAGGGGAGCCTAAAGCCTAGTGGTGCCCTAGCCTGAAGGCTAGGGGAGACCTAGCCATAGCCTAGGGGAGCCTAAAGCCTAGGGGTGCCCTAGCCTAAGGCCTAGGGGTGCCCTAGCCTGAAGGCTAGGGGAGCCCTAGCGTTAGCCTAGGGGAGCCCTAGCCTAAAGCCTGGGGGTGCCCGAGCCTGAAGGCTAGGGGAGCCCTAGCCTTAGCCTAGGGGAGTTAAAGGCCTAGGGGTGCCCTAGCCTGAAGGCTAGGGGAGCCCTAGCCTTAGCCTAGGGGAGCCAAAGGCCTAGGGATGCCCTAGCCTGAAGGCTAGGGGAGCCCTAGCCTTTGCCTAGGGGAGCCCTAGCCTAAGGCCTAGGGGTGCCCTAGTCTGAAGGCTAGGGGAGCCATAGCCTTAGCCTAGGGGAGCCTAAGGCCTAGGGGTGCCCTAGCCTGAAGGCTTGGGGAGCCCTATCCTTAGCCTAGGGGAGCCTAAGGCCTAGGGGTGCCCTAGCCTTAGCCTAGGGGAGCCTAAGGCCTAGGGGTGCCCTAGCCTGAAGGCTAGGGGAGCCCTAGCCTTAGCCTAGGGGAGCCTAAGGCCTAGGGGTGCCCTAGCCTGAAGGCTAGGGGAGCCCTAGCCTTAGCCTAGGGGAGCCCTAGCCTAAGGCCTAGGGGTGCCCTAGTCTGAAGGCTAGGGGAGCCCTAGCCTTAGCCTAGGGGAGCCTAAGGCCTAGGGGTGCCCTAGCCTGAAGGCTTGGGGAGCCCTATCCTTAGCCTAGGGGAGCCTAAGGCCTAGGGGTGCCCTAGCCTTAGCCTAGGGGAGCCTAAGGCCTAGGAGTGCCCTAGCCTGAAGGCTAGGGGAGCCCTAGCCTTAGCCTAGGGTTGCCCTAGCCTGAAGGCTAGGGGAGCCCTAGCCTTAGCCTAGGGGAGCCTAAGGCCTAGGGGTGCCCTAGCCTGAAGGCTAGGGGAGCCCTAGCCTTAGCCTAGGGGAGCCTAAGGCCTAGGGGTGCCCTAGCCTGAAGGCTAGGGGAGCCCTAGCCTTAGCCTAGGGGAGCCTAAGGCCTAGGGGTGCCCTAGCCTGAAGGCTAGGGGAGCCCTAGCCTTAGCCTAGGGGAGCCTAAGGCCTAGGGGTGCCCTAGCCTTAGCCTAGGGGAGCCTAAGGCCTAGGAGTGCCCTAGCCTGAAGGCTAGGGGAGCCCTAGCCTTAGCCTAGGGTTGCCCTAGCCTGAAGGCTAGGGGAGCCCTAGCCTTAGCCTAGGGGAGCCTAAGGCCTAGGGGTGCCCTAGCCTGAAGGCTAAGGGAGCCCTAGCCTTAGCCTAGGGGAGCCTAAGGCCTAGGGGTGCCCTAGCCTGAAGGCTAGGGGAGCCCTAGCCTTAGCCTAGGGGAGCCTAAGGCCTAGGGGTGCCCTAGCCTGAAGGCTAGGGGAGCCCTAGCCTTAGCCTAGGGGAGCCTAAGGCCTAGGGGTGCCCTAGCCTGAAGGCTAGGGGAGCCCTAGCCTTAGCCTAGGGGAGCCTAAGGCCTAGGGGTGCCCTAGCCTGAAGGCTAGGTGAGCCCTAGCCTTAGCCTAGGGGAGCCTAAGGACTAGGGGTGCCCTAGCCTGAAGGCTAGGGGAGCCCTAGCCTTAGCCTAGGGGAGCCTAAGGCCTAGGGGTGCCCTAGCCTGAAGGCTAGGGGAGCCCTAGCCTTAGCCTAGGGGAGCCTAAGGCCTAGGGGTGCCCTAGCCTGAAGACTAGGGGAGCCCTAGCCTTAGCCTAGGGGAGCCTAAGGCCTAGGGGTGCCCTAGCCTGAAGGCTTGGGGAGCCCTAGCCTTAGCCTAGGGGAGCCTAAGGCCTAGGGGTGCCCTAGCCTTAGCCTAGGGGAGCCTTAGCCTAAAGCCTAGGGGTGCCCTAGCCTGAAGGCTAGGGGAGCCCTAGCCTTAGCCTAGGGGAGCCTAAGGCCTAGGGGTGCCCTAGCCTGAAGGCTTGGGGAGCCCTAGCCTTAGCCTAGGGGAGCCTAAGGCCTAGGGGTGCCCTAGCCTTAGCCTAGGGGAGCCCTAGCCTGAAGGCTAGGGGAGCCCTAGACTTAGACTAGGGGAGCCCTAGCCTGAAGGCTAGGGGAGCCCTAGCCTTAGCCTAGGGGAGCCTAAAGCCTAGGGGGGCCCTAGCCTGAAGGCTAGGGGAGCCCTAGCCTTAGCCTAGGGGAGCCTAAAGCCTAGGGGGGCCCTAGCCTGAAGGATAGGGGAGCCCTAGCCTTAGCCCAGGGGAGCCTAAAGCCTAGGAGGGCCCTAGCCTGAAGGCTAGGGGAGCCCTAGCCTTAGCCTAGGGGAGCCTAAAGCCTAGGGGGCCCTAGCCTGAAGGCTAGGGGAGCCCTAGCCTTAGCCTAGGGGAGCCCTAGCCTGAAGGCTAGGGGAGCCCTAGCCTTAGCCTAGGGGAGCCCTAGCCTGAAGGCTAGGGGAGCCCTAGCCTTAGCCTAGGGGAGCCTAAAGCCTAGGGTGGCCCTAGCCTGAAGGCTAGGGGAGCCCTAGCCTTAGCCTAGGGGAGCCTAAAGCCTAGGGGGGCCCTAGCCTTAAGGCTAGGGGAGCCCTAGCCTTAGCCTAGGGGAGCCTAAAGCCTAGGGGGCCCTAGCCTGAAGGCTAGGGGAGCCCTAGCCTTTGCCTAGGGGAGCCTAAAGCCTAGGGGGGCCCTACCCTGAAGGCTAGGGGAGCCCTAGCCTTAGCCTAGGGGAGCCTAAAGCCTAGGGGTACCCTAGCCTGAAGGCTAGGGGAGCCCTAACCTTAGCCTAGTGGAGCCTAAAGCCTAGGGGGCCCTAGCATGAAGGCTAGGGGAGCCCTAGCCTTAGCCTAGGGGAGCCCTAGCCTGAAGGCTAGGGGAGCCCTAGCCTTAGCCTAGGGGAGCCCTAGCCTGAAGGCTAGGGGAGCCCTAGCCTGAAGGCTAGGGGAGCCCTAGCCTTAGCCTAGGGGAGCCTAAAGCCTAGGGGTGCCCTAGCCTGAAGGCTAGGGGAGCCCTAGCCTTAGCCTAGGGGAGCCCTAGCCTAAAGCCTAGGGGTGCCCTAGCCTGAAGGCTAGGGGAGCCCTAGCCTTAGCCTAGGGGAGCCTAAAGCCTAGGGGTGCCCTAGCCTGAAGGCTAGGGGAGCCCTAGCCTTAGCCTAGGGGAGCCTAAAGCCTAGGGGTGCCCTAGCCTGAAGGCTAGGGGAGCCCTAGCCTTAGCCTAGGGGAGCCTAATGACTAGGGGTGCCCTAGCCTGAAGGCTAGGGGAGCCCTAGCCTAAAGCCTAGGGGTGCCCTAGCCTGAAGGCTAGGGGAGCCCTAGCCTTAGCCTAGGGGAGCCCTAGCCTAAAGCCTAGGGGTGCCCTAGCCTGAAGGCTAGGGGAGCCCTAGCCTTAGCCTAGGGGAGCCCTAGCCTAAAGCCTAGGGGTGCCCTAGCCTGAAGGATAGGGGAGCCCTAGCCTTAGCCTAGGGGAGCCCTAGCCTAAAGCCTAGGGGTGCCCTAGCCTGAAGGCTAGGGGAGCCCTAGCCTTAGCCTAGGGGAGCCCTAGCCTAAAGCATAGGGGTGCCCTAGCCTGAAGGCAAGGGGAGCCCTAGCCTTAGCCTATGGGAGCCCAAGCCTAAAGCCTAGGGGTGCCCTAGCCTGAAGGCTAGGGGAGCCCTAGCCTTAGCCTAGGGGAGCCTAAAGCCTAGGGGTGCCCTAGCCTGAAGGCTAGGGGAGCCCTAGCCTTAGCCTAGGGGAGCCCTAGCCTAAGGCCTAGCGGTACCCTAGCCTGAAGGCTAGGGGAGCCCTAGCCTTAGCCTAGGGGAGCCTAAAGCCTAGGGGTACCCTAGCCTGAAGGCTAGGGGAACCCTAGCCTTAGCCTAGGGGAGCCTAAAGCCTAGGGGTGCCCTAGCCTGAAGCCTGGGGGAACCCTAGCCTTAGCCTAGGGGAGCCTAAAGCCTAGGGGTGCCCTAGCCTGAAGGCTAGGGGAGCCCTAGCCTTAGCCTAGGGGAGCCTAAATCCTAGGGGTGCCCTAGCCTGAAGGCTAGGGGACCCTTAGCCTTAGCCTAGGGGAGCCCTACCTTGAAGGCTAGGGGAGCCCTAGCCTGAAGGCTAGGGGAGCCCTAGCCTTACCCTAGGGGAGCCTAAAGCCTAGGGGAGCCCTAGCCTGAAGGCTATGGGAGCCCTAGACTTAGACTAGGGGAGCCCTAGCCTGAAGGCTAGGGGAGCCCTAGCCTTAGCCTAGGGGAGCCTAAAGCCTAGGGGGGCCCTAGCCTGAAGGCTAGGGGAGCCCTAGCCTTAGCCTAGGGGAGCCTAAAGCCTAGGGGGGCCCTAGCCTGAAGGATAGGGGAGCCCTAGCCTTAGCCCAGGGGAGCCTAAAGCCTAGGAGGGCCCTAGCCTGAAGGCTAGGGGAGCCCTAGCCTTAGCCTAGGGGAGCCTAAAGCCTAGGGGGCCCTAGCCTGAAGGCTAGGGGAGCCCTAACCTTAGCCTAGGGGAGCCTAAAGCCTAGGGTGGCCCTAGCCTGAAGGCTAGGGGAGCCCTAGCCTTAGCCTAGGGGAGCCTAAAGCCTAGGGGGGCCCTAGCCTGAAGGCTAGGGGAGCCCTAGCCTTAGCCTAGGGGAGCCTAAAGCCTAGGGGGCCCTAGCCTGAAGGCTAGGGGAGCCCTAGCCTTTGCCTAGGGGAGCCTAAAGCCTAGGGGGGCCCTACCCTGAAGGCTAGGGGAGGCCTAGCCTTAGCCTAGGGGAGCCTAAAGCCTAGGGGTGCCCTAGCCTGAAGGCTAGGGGAGCCCTAGCCTTAGCCTAGGGGAGCCCTAGCCTGAAGGCTAGGGGAGCCCTAGCCTGAAGGCTAGGGGAGCCCTAGCCTTAGCCTAGGGGAGCCTAAAGCCTAGGGGGGCCCTAGCCTGAAGGCTAGGGGAGCCCTAGCCTTAGCCTAGGGGAGCCTAAAGCCTAGGGGGGCCCTAGCCTGAAGGCTAGGGGAGCCCTAGCCTTAGCCTAGGGGAGCCTAAAGCCTAGGGGGGCCCTAGCCTGAAGGCTAGGGGAGCCCTAGCCTTAGCCTAGGGGAGCCTAAAGCCTAGGGGGGCCCTTGCCTGAAGGCTAGGGGAGCCCTAGCCTTAGCCTAGGGGAGCCTAAAGCCTTGGGGGCCCTAGCCTGAAGGCTAGGGGAGCCCTAGCCTTAGCCTAGGGGAGCCTAAAGCCTAGGGGGGCCCTAGCCTGAAGGCTAGGGGAGCCCTAGCCTTAGCCTAGGGGAGCCTAAAGCCTAGGGGGGCCCTACCTGAAAGCTATGGGAGCCCTAGCCTTAGCCTAGGGGAGCCTAAAGCCTAGGGGGGCCCTAGCCTGAAGGCGAGGGGAGCCCTAGCCTTAGCCTAGGGGAGCCTAAAGCCTAGGGGGGCCCTAGCCTGAAGGCGAGGGGAGCCCTAGCCTTAGCCTAGGGGAGCCTAAAGCCTAGGGGGGCCCTAGCCTGAAGGCTAGGGGAGCCCTAGCCTTAGGCTAGGGGAGCCTAAAGCCTAGGGGGGCCCTAGCCTGAAGGCTAGGGGAGCCCTAGCCTTAGCCTAGGGGAGCTTAAAGCCTAGGGGGGCCCTAGCCTGAAGGCTAGGGGAGCCCTAGCCTTAGCCTAGGGGAGCCAAAAGCCTAGGGGGGCCCTAGCCTGAAGGCTAGGGGAGCCCTAGCATTAGCCTAGGGGAGCCAAAAGCCTAGGGGGGCCCTAGACTGAAGGCTAGGGGAGCCCTAGCCTTAGCCTAGGGGAGCCAAAAGCCTAGGGGAGCCCTAGCCTCAAGGCTAGGGGAGCCCTAGCCTTAGCCTAGGGGAGCCAAAAGCCTAGGGGAGCCCTAGCCTCAAGGCTATGGGAGCCCTAGCCTTAGCTTAGGGGAGCCAAAAGCCTAGGGGAGCCCTAGCCTCAAGGCTAGGGGAGCCCTAGCCTTAGCCTAGGGGAGCCAAAAGCCTAGGGGAGCCTTAGCCTCAAGGCTAGGGGAGCCCTAGCCTTAGCCTAGGGGAGCCAAAAGCCTAGGGGAGCCCTAGCCTGAAGGCCAGTGGAGCCCTAGCCTTAGCCTAGGGGAGCCAAAAGCCTAGGGGAGCCCTAGCCTGAAGGCCAGGGGAGCCCTAGCCTTAGCCTAGGGGAGCCAAAAGCCTAGGGGAGCCCTAGCCTGAAGGCCAGGGGAGCCCTAGCCTTAGCCTAGGAGAGCCAAAAGCCTAGGGGAGCCCTAGCCTGAAGGCCAGGGGAGCCCTAGCCTTAGCCTAGGGGAGCCAAAAGCCTAGGGGAGCCCTAGCCTGAAGGCAAGGGGAGACCTAGCCTTACCCTAGGGGAGCCAAAAACCTAGGGGAGCCGTAGCCTGAAGGCCAGGGGAGCCCTAGCCTTAGCCTAAGGGAGCCAAAAGCCTAGGGGAGCCCTAGCCTGAAGGCCAGGGGAGCCCTAGCCTTAGCCTAGGGGAGCCAAAAGCCTAGGGGAGCCCAAGCCTGAAGGCCAGGGGAGCCCTAGCCTTAGCCTAGGGGAGCCAAAAGCCTAGGGGAGCCCTAGCCTGAAGGCTAGGGGAGCCCTAGCCTTAGCCTAGGAGAGCCTAAAGCCTAGGGGTGCCCTAGCCTGAAGGCTAGGGGAGCCCTAGCCTTAGCCTAGGGGAGCCTAAAGCCTAGCGGTGCCTTAGCCTGAAGGCTAGGGGAGCCGTAGCCTTAGCCTAGGGGAGCCTAAAGCCTAGCGGTGCCCTACCCTGAAGGCTAGGGGAGCCCTAGCCTTAGCCTAGGGGAGCCTAAAGCCTAGGGGTGCCCTAGCCTGAAGGCTAGGGGAGCCCTAGCCTTAGCCTAGGGGAGCCCTAGCCTAAAGCCTAGGGGTGCCCTAGCCTGAAGGCTAGGGGAGCCCTAGCCTGAAGTCTAGGGGAGCCCTAGCCTTAGCCTAGGGGAGCCTAAAGCCTAGGGGTGCCCTAGCCTTAAGGCTAGGGGAGCCCTAGCCTTAGCCTATGGGAGCCTAAAGCCTAGGGGTGCCCTAGCCTGAAGGCTAGGGGAGCCCTAGCCTTAGCCTAGGGGAGCCCTAGCCTAAAGCCTAGGGGTGCCCTTGCCTGAAGGCTAGGGGAGCCCTAGCCTTAGCCTAGGGGAGCCTAAAGCCTAGGGGTGCCCTAGCCTGAAGGCTAGGGGAGCCCTAGCCGTAGTCTAGGGGAGCCTAAAGCCTAGGGGTGCCCTAGCCTGAAGGCTAGGGGTGCCCTAGCCTTAGCCTAGGGGAGCCCTAGCCTAAAGCCTAGGGGTGCCCTAGCCTGAAGGCTAGGGGAGCCCTAGCTTTAGCCTAGGGGAGCCTAAAGCCTAGGGGTGCCCTAGCCTGAAGGCTAGGGGAGCCCTAGCCTTAGCCTAGGGGAGCCCTAGCCTAAAGCCTAGGGGATCCCTAGCCTGAAGGCTAGGGGAGCCCTAGCCTTAGCCTATGGGAGCCTAAAGCCTAGGGGTGCCCTAGCCTGAAGGCTAGGGGAGCCCGAGCCTTAGCCTAGGGGAGCCCTAGCCTAAAACCTAGGGGTGCCCTATCCTGAAGGCTAGTGGAGCCCTAGCCTTAGCCTAGGGGAGCCTAAAGCCTAGGGGTGCCATAGCCTGAAGGCTAGGGGAGCCCTAGCCTTAGCCTAGGGGAGCCTAAAGCCTAAGGGTGCCCTAGCCTGAAGGCTAGGGGACCCTAGCCTTAGCCTACGGGAGCCCTAGCCTAAAGCCTAGGGGTGCCCTAGCCTGAAGGCTAGGGGAGCCCTAGCCTTAGCCTAGTGAAGCCTAAAGCCTAGGGGTGTCCTAGACTGAAGGCTAGGGGAGCCCTAGCCTTAGCCTAGGGGAGCCTAAAGCCTAGGGGTGCCCTAGCCTGAAGGCTAGGGGAGCCCTAGCCTTAGCCTAGGGGAGCCTAATGCCTAGGGGTGCCCTAGCCTGAAGGCTAGGGGAGCCCTAGCCTTAGCCTAGGGGAGCCCTAGCCTAAAGCCTAGGGGTGCCCTAGCCTGAAGGCTAGGGGAGCCCTAGCTTTAGCCTAGGGGAGCCCTAGCCTAAAGCCTAGGGGTGCCCTAGCCTGAAGGCTAGGGGAGCCCTAGCCTTAGCCTAGGGGAGCCCTAGCCTAAAGCCTAGGGGTGCCCTAGCCTGAAGGCTAGGGGAGCCCTAGCCTTAGCCTAGGGGAGCCAAAAGCCTAGGGGAGCCCAAGCCTGAAGGCCAGGGGAGCCCTAGCCTTAGCCTAGGGGAGCCAAAACCTAGGGGAGCCCTAGCCTGAAGGCTAGGGGAGCCCTAGCCTTAGCCTAGGGGAGCCTAAAGCCTAGGGGTGCCCTAGCCTGAAGGCTAGGGGAGCCCTAGCCTTAGCCTAGGGGAGCCTAAAGCCTAGCGGTGCCCTAGCCTGAAGGCTAGGGGAGCCGTAGCCTTAGCCTAGGGGAGCCTAAAGCCTAGCGGTGCCCTACCCTGAAGGCTAGGGGAGCCCTAGCCTTAGCCTAGGGGAGCCTAAAGCCTAGGGGTGCCCTAGCCTGAAGGCTAGGGGAGCCCTAGCCTTAGCCTAGGGGAAACTAAAGCCTAGGGGTGCCCTAGCCTGAAGGCTAGGGGAGCCCTAGCCTTAGCCTAGGGGAGCCCTAGCCTAAAGCCTAGGGGTGCCCTAGCCTGAAGGCTAGGGGAGCCCTAGCGTTAGCCTAGGGGAGCCTAAAGCCTACCGGTGCCCTAGCCTGAAGGCTAGGGGAGCCCTAGCCTTAGCCTAGGGGAGCCTAAAGCCTAGCGGTGCCCTAGCCTGAAGGCTAGGGGAGCCCTAGCCTTAGCCTAGGGGAGCCCTAGCCTAAAGCCTAGGGGTGCCCTAGCTTGAAGGCTAGGGGAGCCCTAGCCTTAGCCTAGGGGAGCCTAAAGCCTAGGGGTGCCCTAGCCTGAAGGCTAGGGGAGCTCTAGCCTTAGCCTAGGGGAGCCCTAGCCTAAAGCCTAGGGGTGCCCTAGCCTGAAGTCTAGGGGAGCCCTAGCCTTAGCCTAGGGGAGCCTAAAGCCTAGGGGTGCCCTAGCCTTAAGGCTAGGGGAGCCCTAGCCTTAGCCTATGGGAGCCTAAAGCCTAGGGGTGCCCTAGCCTGAAGGCTAGGGGAGCCCTAGCCTTAGCCTAGGGGAGCCCTAGCCTAAAGCCTAGGGGTGCCCTTGCCTGAAGGCTAGGGGAGCCCTAGCCTTAGCCTAGGGGAGCCTAAAGCCTAGGGGTGCCCTAGCCTGAAGGCTAGGGGAGCCCTAGCCTTAGCCTAGGGGAGCCTAAAGCCTAGGGGTGCCCTAGCCTGAAGGCTAGGGGTGCCCTAGCCTTAGCCTAGGGGAGCCCTAGCCTAAAGCCTAGGGGTGCCCTAGCCTGAAGGCTAGGGGAGCCCTAGCTTTAGCCTAGGGGAGCCTAAAGCCTAGGGGTGCCCTAGCCTGAAGGCTAGGGGAGCCCTAGCCTTAGCCTAGGGGAGCCCTAGCCTAAAGCCTAGGGGATCCCTAGCCTGAAGGCTAGGGGAGCCCTAGCCTTAGCCTATGGGAGCCTAAAGCCTAGGGGTGCCCTAGCCTGAAGGCTAGGGGAGCCCGAGCCTTAGCCTAGGGGAGCCCGAGCCTAAAACCTAGGGGTGCCCTATCCTGAAGGCTAGTGGAGCCCTAGCCTTAGCCTAGGGGAGCCTAAAGCCTAGGGGTGCCATAGCCTGAAGGCTAGGGGAGCCCTAGCCTTAGCCTAGGGGAGCCTAAAGCCTAAGGGTGCCCTAGCCTGAAGGCTAGGGGACCCTAGCCTTAGCCTACGGGAGCCCTAGCCTAAAGCCTAGGGGTGCCCTAGCCTGAAGGCTAGGGGAGCCCTAGCCTTAGCCTAGTGAAGCCTAAAGCCTAGGGGTGTCCTAGACTGAAGGCTAGGGGAGCCCTAGCCTTAGCCTAGGGGAGCCTAAAGCCTAGGGGTGCCCTAGCCTGAAGGCTAGGGGAGCCCTAGCCTTAGCCTAGGGGAGCCTAATGCCTAGGGGTGCCCTAGCCTGAAGGCTAGGGGAGCCCTAGCCTTAGCCTAGGGGAGCCCTAGCCTAAAGCCTAGGGGTGCCCTAGCCTGAAGGCTAGGGGAGCCCTAGCTTTAGCCTAGGGGAGCCCTAGCCTAAAGCCTAGGGGTGCCCTAGCCTGAAGGCTAGGGGAGCCCTAGCCTTAGCCTAGGGGAGCCCTAGCCTAAAGCCTAGGGGTGCCCTAGCCTGAAGGCTAGGGGAGCCCTAGCCTTAGCCTAGGGGAGCCCTAGCCTAAAGCCTAGGGGTGCCCTAGCCTGAAGGCTAGGGGAGCCCTATCTTAGCCTAGGGGAGCCCTAGCCTAAAGCCTAGGGGTGCCCTAGCCTGAAGGCTAGGGGAGCCCTAGCCTTAGCCTAGGGGAGCCCTAGCCTAAAGCCTAGGGGTGCCCTAGCCTGAAGGCAAGGAGAGCCCTAGCCTTAGCCTAGGGGAGCCCTAGCCTAAAGCCTAGGGGTGCCCTAGCCTGAAGGCTAGGGGAGCCCTAGCCTTAGCCTAGGGGAGCCTAAAGCATAGGGGGGCCCTAGCCTGAAGGCTAGGGGAGCCCTAGCCTTAGCCTAGGGGAGCCTAAAGCCTAGGGGGGCCCTAGCCTGAAGGATAGGGGAGCCCTAGCCTTAGCCCAGGGGAGCCTAAAGCCTAGGGGGGCCCTAGCCTGAAGGCTAGGGGAGCCCTAGCCTTAGCCTAGGGGAGCCTAAAGCCTAGGGGGCCCCAGCCTGAAGGCTAGGGGAGCACTAGCCTTAGCCTAGGGGAGCCCTAGCCTGAAGGCTAGGGGAGCCCTAGCCTTAGCCTAGGGGAGCCTAAAGCCTAGGGTGGCCCTAGCCTGAAGGCTAGGGGAGCACTAGCCTTAGCCTAGGGGAGCCTAAAGCCTAGGGGGGCCCTAGCCTTAAGGCTAGGGGAGCCCTAGACTTAGCCTAGGGGACCCTAAAGCCTAGGGGGGCCCTAGCCTGAAGGCTAGGGGAGCCCTAGCCTTAGCCTAGGGGAGCCTAAAGCCTAGGGGGCCCTAGCCTGAAGGCTAGGGGAGCCCTAGCCTTAGCCTAGGGGAGCCTAAAGCCTAGGGGGGCCCTACCCTGAAGGCTAGGGGAGCCCTAGCCTTAGCCTAGGGGAGCCTAAAGCCTAGGGGGGCCCTAGCCTGAAGGCTAGGGGAGCCCTAACCTTAGCCTAGGGGAGCCTAAAGCCTAGGGGGCCCTAGCCTGAAGGCTAGGGGAGCCCTAGCCTTAGCCTAGGGGAGCCCTAGCCTGAAGGCTAGGGGAGCCCTAGCCTTAGCTTAGGGGAGCCTAAAGCCTAGGGGGGCCCTAGCCTGAAGGCTAGGGGAGCCCTAGCCTTAGCCTAGGGGAGCCTAAAGCCTAGGGGGGCCCTACCCTGAAGGCTAGGGGAGCCCTAGCCTTAGCCTAGGGGAGCCTAAAGCCTAGGGGGGCCCTAGCCTGAAGGCTAGGGGAGCCCTAGCCTTAGCCTAGGGGAGCCTAAAGCCTAGGGGGGGCCCTAGCCTGAAGGCTAGGGGAGCCCTAGCCTTAGCCTAGGGGAGCCTAAAGCCTTGGGGGCCCTAGCCTGAAGGCTAGGGGAGCCCTAGCCTTAGCCTAGGGGAGCCCTAGCCTAAAACCTAGGGGTGCCCTAGCCTGAAGGCTAGGGGAACCCTAGCCTTAGCCTAGGGGAGCCTAAAGCCTAGGGGTGCCCTAGCCTGAAGGCTAGGGGAGCCCTAGCCTTAGCCTAGGGGAGCCTAAAGCCTAGGGGTGCCCTAGCCTGAAGGCTAGGGGACCCTAGCCTTAGCCTAGGGGAGCCCTAGCCTAAAGCCTAGGGGTGCCCTAGCCTGAAGGCTAGGGGAGCCCTAGCCTTAGCCTAGTGAAGCCTAAAGCCTAGGGGTGCCCTAGCCTGAAGGCTAGGGGAGCCCTAGCCTTAGCCTAGGGGAGCCTAAAGCCTAGGGGTGCCCTAGCCTGAAGGCTAGGGGAGCCCTAGCCTTAGCCTAGGGGAGCCTAATGCCTAGGGGTGCCCTAGCCTGAAGGCTAGGGGAGCCCTAGCCTTAGCCTAGGGGAGCCCTAGCCTAAAGCCTAGGGGTGCCCTAGCCTGAAGGCTAGGGGAGCCCTAGCTTTAGCCTAGGGGAGCCCTAGCCTAAAGCCTAGGGGTGCCCTAGCCTGAAGGCTAGGGGAGCCCTATATTAGCCTAGGGGAGCCCTAGCCTAAAGCCTAGGGGTGCCCTAGCCTGAAGGCTAGGGGAGCCCTAGCCTTAGCCTAGGGGAGCCCTAGCCTAAAGCCTAGGGGTGCCCTAGCCTGAAGGCAAGGAGAGCCCTAGCCTTAGCCTAGGGGAGCCCTAGCCTAAAGCCTAGGGGTGCCCTAGCCTGAAGGCTAGGGGAGCCCTAGCCTTAGCCTAGGGGAGCCTAAAGCCTAGGGGTGCCCTAGCCTGAAGGCTAGGGGAGCCCTAGCCTTAACCTAGGGGAGCCCTAGCCTAAAGCCTAGGGGTGGCCTAGCCTGAAGGCTAGGGGAGCCCTAGCCTTAGCCTAGGGGAGCCCTAGCCTAAAGCCTAGGGGTTCCCTAGCCTGAAGGTTAGGGGAGCCCTCGCCTTAGCCTAGGGGAGCCTAAAGCCTAGGGGTGCCCTAGCCTGAAGGCGAGGGGAGCCCTAGCCTTAGACTAGGGGAGCCCTAGCCTAAGGCCTAGGGGTGCCCTAGCCTGAAGGCAAGGGGAGCCCTAGCCTTAGCCTAGGGGAGCCTAAAGCCTAGGGGTGCCCTAGCCTGAAGGCTAGGGGAACCCTAGCCTTAGCCTAGGGGGAGCCCTAGCCTTAGCCTAGGGGAGCCTAAAGCCTAGGGGTGCCCTAGCCTGAAGGCTAGGGGAGCCCTAGCCATAGCCTAGGGGAGCCTAAAGCCTAGGGGTTCCCTAGCCTGAAGGCTAGGGGAGCCCTAGCCTTAGCCTAGGGGAGCCCTAGCCTAAGGCCTAGGGGTGCCCTAGCCTGAAGGCTAGGGGAGCCCTAGCCTTAGCCTAGGGGAGCCTAAAGCCTAGGGTTGCCCTAGCCTGAAGGCTAGGGGAGCCCTAGCCTTAGCCTAGGGGAGCCTAAAGCCTAGGGGTGCCCTAGCCTGAAGGCTAGGGGAGCCCTAGCCTTAGCCTAGGGGAGCCCTAGCCTAAGGCCTAGGGGTGCCCTAGCCTGAAGGCTAGGGGAGCCCTAGTCTTAGCCTAGGGGAGCCCTAGCCTAAGGCCTAGGGGTGCCCTAGCCTGAAGGCTAGGGGGGCCCTAGCCTTAGCCTAGGGGAGCCCTAGCCTAAGGCCTAGGGGTGCCCTAGCCTAAGGCCTAGGGGTGCCCTAGCCTGAAGGCTAGGGGAGCCCTAGCCTTAGCCTAGGGGAGCCCTAGCCTAAGGCCTAGGGGTGCCCTAGCCTGAAGGCTAGGGGAGCCCTAGCCTTAGCCTAGGGGAGCCCTAGCCTAAGGCCTAGGGTTGCCCTAGCCTGAAGTCTAGGGGAGCCCTAGCCTTAGCCTAGGGGAGCCCTAGACTAAGGCCTAGGGGTGCCCTAGCCTGAAGGCTAGGGGAGCCCTAGCCTTAGCCTAGGGGAGCCCTAGCCTAAGGCCTAGGGGTGTCCTAGCCTGAAGGCTAGGGGAGCCCTAGCCTTAGCCTAGGGGAGCCCTAGCCTAAGGCCTAGGGGTGCCCTAGCCTGAAGGCTAGGGGAGCCCTAGCCTTAGCCTAGGGGAGCCCTAGCCTAAAGCCTAGGGGTGCCCGAGCCTTAAGGCAAGGGGAGCCCTAGCCTTAGCCTAGGGGAGCCCTAGCCTAAGGCCTAGGGGTGTCCTAGCCTGAAGGCTAGGGGAGCCCTAGCCTTAGCCTAGGGGAGCCAAAGGCCTAGGGGTGCCCTAGCCTCAAGGCTAGGGGAGCCCTAGCCTTAGCCTAGGGGAGCCAAAGGCCTATGGGTGCCCTAGGCTGAAGGCTAGGGGAGCCCTAGCCTTAGCTTAGGGGAGCCCTAGCCTAAGGCCTAGGGTTGCCCTAGCCTGAAGGCTAGGGGAGCCCTAGCCTTAGCCTAGGGGAGCCTAAGGCCTAGGGGTGCCCTAGCCTGAAGGCTAGGGGAGCCCTAGCCTTAGCCTAGGGGAGCCTAAGGCCTAGGGGTGCCCTAGCCTGAAGGCTAGGGGAGCCCTAGCCTTAGCCTAGGGGAGCCTAAGGCCTAGGGATGCCATAGCCTGAAGGCTAGGGGAGCCCTAGTCTTAGCCTAGGGGAGCCCTAGCCTAAAACCTAGGGGTGCCCTAGCCTGAAGGCTAGGGGAGCCCTAGCCTTAGCCTAGGGGAGCCTAAAGCCTAGGGGTGCCCTAGCCTGAAAGCTAGGGGAGCCCTAGCCTTAGCCTAGGGGAGCCTAAAGCCTTGGGGGCCCTAGCCTGAAGGCTAGGGGAGCCCTAGCCTTAGCCTAGGGGAGCCCTAGCCTAAAACCTAGGGGTGCCCTAGCCTGAAGGCTAGGGGAGCCCTAGCCTTAGCCTAGGGGAGAGTAAAGCCTAGGGGTGCCCTAGCCTGAAGGCTAGGGGAGCCCTAGCCTTAGCCTAGGGGAGCCTAAAGCCTAGGGGTGCCCTAGCCTGAAGGCTAGGGGACCCTAGCCTTAGCCTAGGGGAGCCCTAGCCTAAAGCCTAGGGGTGCCCTAGCCTGAAGGCTAGGGGAGCCCTAGCCTTAGCCTAGTGAAGCCTAAAGCCTAGGGGTGCCCTAGACTGAAGGCTAGGGGAGCCCTAGCCTTAGTCTAGGGGAGCCTAAAGCCTAGGGGTGCCCTAGCCTGAAGGCTAGGGGAGCCCTAGCCTTAGCCTAGGGGAGCCTAATGCCTAGGGGTGCCCTAGCCTGAAGGCTAGGGGAGCCCTAGCCTTAGCCTAGGGGAGCCCTAGCCTAAAGCCTAGGGGTGCCCTAGCCTGAAAGCTAGGGGAGCCCTAGCTTTAGCCTAGGGGAGCCCTAGCCTAAAGCCTAGGGGTGCCCTAGCCTGAAGGCTAGGGGAGCCCTATATTAGCCTAGGGGAGCCCTAGCCTAAAGCCTAGGGGTGCCCTAGCCTGAAGGCTAGGGGAGCCCTAGCCTTAGCCTAGGGGAGCCCTAGCCTAAAGCCTAGGGGTGCCCTAGCCTGAAGGCAAGGAGAGCCCTAGCCTTAGCCTAGGGGAGCCCTAGCCTAAAGCCTAGGGGTGCCCTAGCCTGAAGGCTAGGGGAGCCCTAGCCTTAGCCTAGGGGAGCCTAAAGCCTAGGGGTGCCCTAGCCTGAAGGCTAGGGGAGCCCTAGCCTTAACCTAGGGGAGCCCTAGCCTAAAGCCTAGGGGTGGCCTAGCCTGAAGGCTAGGGGAGCCCTAGCCTTAGCCTAGGGGAGCCCTAGCCTAAAGCCTAGGGGTTCCCTAGCCTGAAGGTTAGGGGAGCCCTCGCCTTAGCCTAGGGGAGCCTAAAGCCTAG
Organism: Tenrec ecaudatus; assembly: GCF_050624435.1. Lineage (NCBI taxonomy): Eukaryota > Metazoa > Chordata > Mammalia > Afrosoricida > Tenrecidae > Tenrec > Tenrec ecaudatus. The sequence goes on along the minus strand of NW_027458545.1, from coordinate 5,975 downwards.
GGGTGCCCTAGCCTGAAGGCGAGGGGAGCCCTAGCCTTAGACTAGGGGAGCCCTAGCCTAAGGCCTAGGGGTGCCCTAGCCTGAAGGCAAGGGGAGCCCTAGCCTTAGCCTAGGGGAGCCTAAAGCCTAGGGGTGCCCTAGCCTGAAGGCTAGGGGAACCCTAGCCTTAGCCTAGGGGAGCCCTAGCCTTAGCCTAGGGGAGCCTAAAGCCTAGGGGTGCCCTAGCCTGAAGGCTAGGGGAGCCCTAGCCTTAGCCTAGGGGAGCCTAAAGCCTAGGGGTGCCCTAGCCTGAAGGCTAGGGGAGCCCTAGCCTTAGCCTAGGGGAGCCCTAGCCTAAGGCCTAGGGGTGCCCTAGCCTGATGGCTAGGGGAGCCCTAGCCTTAGCCTCGGGAGCCTAAAGCCTAGGGTTGCCCTAGCCTGAAGGCTAGGGGAGCCCTAGCCTTAGCCTAGGGGAGCCTAAAGCCTAGGGGTGCCCTAGCCTGAAGGCTAGGGGAGCCCTAGCCTTAGCCTAGGGGAGCCCTAGCCTAAGGCCTAGGGGTGCCCTAGCCTGAAGGCTAGGGGAGCCCTAGTCTTAGCCTAGGGGAGCCCTAGCCTAAGGCCTAGGGGTGCCCTAGCCTGAAGGCTAGGGGGGCCCTAGCCTTAGCCTAGGGGAGCCCTAGCCTAAGGCCTAGGGGTGCCCTAGCCTAAGGCCTAGGGGTGACCTAGCCTGAAGGCTAGGGGAGCCCTAGCCTTAGCCTAGGGGAGCCCTAGCCTAAGGCCTAGGGGTGCCCTAGCCTGAAGGTTAGGGGAGCCCTAGCCTTAGCCTAGGGGAGCCCTAACCTAAGGCCTAGGGGTGCCCTAGCCTGAAGGCTAGGGGAGCCCTAGCCTTAGCCTAGGGGAGCCCTAGCCTAAGGCCTAGGGGTGCCCTAGCCTGAAGGCTAGGGGAGCCCTAGCCTTAGCCTAGGGGAGCCCTAGCCTAAGGCCTAGGGGTGCCCTAGCCTGAAGGCTAGGGGAGCCCTAGCCTTAGCCTAGGGGAGCCCTAGCCTAAGGCCTAGGGGTGCCCTAGCCTGAAGGCTAGGGGAGCCCTAGCCTTAGCCTAGGGGAGCCCTAGCCTAAAGCCTAGGGGTGCCCGAGCCTTAAGGCAAGGGGAGCCCTAGCCTTAGCCTAGGGGAGCCCTAGCCTAAGGCCTAGGGGTGTCCTAGCCTGAAGGCTAGGGGAGCCCTAGCCTTAGCCTAGGGGAGCCAAAGGCCTAGGGGTGCCCTAGCCTCAAGGCTAGGGGAGCCCTAGCCTTAGCCTAGGGGAGCCAAAGGCCTATGGGTGCCCTAGGCTGAAGGCTAGGGGAGCCCTAGCCTTAGCTTAGGGGAGCCCTAGCCTAAGGCCTAGGGTTGCCCTAGCCTGAAGGCTAGGGGAGCCCTAGCCTTAGCCTAGGGGAGCCTAAGGCCTAGGGGTGCCCTAGCCTGAAGGCTAGGGGAGCCCTAGCCTTAGCCTAGGGGAGCCTAAGGCCTAGGGGTGCCCTAGCCTGAAGGCTAGGGGAGCCCTAGCCTTAGCCTAGGGGAGCCTAAGGCCTAGGGATGCCATAGCCTGAAGGCTAGGGGAGCCCTAGTCTTAGCTAGGGGAGCCCTAGCCTAAGGCCTAGGGGTGCCCTAGTCTGAAGGCTAGGGGAGCCCTAGCCTTAGCCTAGGGGAGCCTAAGGCCTAGGGGTGCCCTAGCCTGAAGGCTTGGGGAGCCCTAGCCTTAGCCTAGGGGAGCCTAAGGCCTAGGGGTGCCCTAGCCTTAGCCTAGGGGAGGCTAAGGCCTAGGGGTGCCCTCGCCTGAAGGCTAGGGGAGCCCTAGCCTTAGCCTAGGGGTGCCCTAGCCTGAAGGCTAGGGGAGCCCTAGCCTTAGCCTAGGGGAGCCTAAGGCCTAGGGGTGCCCTAGCCTGAAGGCTAGGGGAGCCCTAGCCTGAAGGCTAGGGGAGCCCTAGCCTTAGCCTAAGGTAGCCTAAGGCCTAGGGGTGCCCTAGCCTGAAGGCTAAGGGAGCCCTAGCCTTAGCCTAGGGGAACCTAAGGCCTAGGGGTGCCCTAGCCTGAAGGCTAGGGGAGCCCTAGCCTTAGTCTAGGGGAGCCTAAGGCCTAGGGGTGCCCTAACCTGAAGGCTAGGGGAGCCCTAGCCTTAGCCTAGGGGAGCCTAAGGCCTAGGGGTGCCCTAGCCTGAAGGCTAGGGGAGCCCTAGCCTTAGCCTAGGGGAGCCTAAGGCCTAGGGGTGCCCTAGCCTGAAGGCTAGGGGAGCCCTAGCCTTAGCCTAGGGGAGCCTAAGGCCTAGGGGTGCCCTAGCCTGAAGGCTAGGGGAGCCCTAGCCTTAGCCTAGGGGAGCCTAAGGCCAAGGGGTGCCCTAGCCTGAAGGCTAGGGGAGCCCTAGCCTTAGCCTAGGGGAGCCTAAGGCCTAGGGGTGCCCTAGCCTGAAGGCTAGGGGAGCCCTAGCCTTAGCCTAGGGGAGCCTAAGGCCTAGGGGTGACCTAGCCTGAAGGCTAGGGGAGCCCTAGCCTTAGCCTAGTGGAGCCTAAGGCCTAGGGGTGCCCTAGCCTGAAGACTAGGGGAGCCCTTGCCTTAGCCTAGGGGAGCCCTAGCCTAAGGCCTAGGGGTGCCCTAGTCTGAAGGCTAGGGGAGCCCTAGCCTTAGCCTAGGGGAGCCTAAGGCCTAGGGGTGCCCTAGCCTGAAGGCTTGGGGAGCCCTAGCCTTAGCCTAGGGGAGCCTAAGGCCTAGGGGTGCCCTAGCCTGAAGGCTAGAGGAGCCCTAGCCTTATCCTAGGGGAGCCTAAGGCCTAGGGGTGCCCTAGCCTGAAGGCTAGGGGAGCCCTAGCCTTAGCCTAGGGGAGCCTAAGGCCTAGGGGTGCCCTAGCCTGAAGGCTAGGGGAGCCCTAGCCTTAGCCTAGGGGAGCCTAAGGCCAAGGGGTGCCCTAGCCTGAAGGCTAGGGGAGCCCTAGCCTTAGCCTAGGGGAGCCTAAGGCCTAGGGGTGCCCTAGCCTGAAGGCTAGGGGAGCCCTAGCCTTAGCCTAGGGGAGCCTAAGGCCTAGGGGTGACCTAGCCTGAAGGCTAGGGGAGCCCTAGCCTTAGCCTAGGGGAGCCTAAGGCCTAGGGGTGCCCTAGCCTGAAGACTAGGGGAGCCCTTGCCTTAGCCTAGGGGAGCCCTAGCCTAAGGCCTAGGGGTGCCCTAGTCTGAAGGCTAGGGGAGCCCTAGCCTTAGCCTAGGGGAGCCTAAGGCCTAGGGGTGCCCTAGCCTGAAGGCTTGGGGAGCCCTAGCCTTAGCCTAGGGGAGCCTAAGGCCTAGGGGTGCCCTAGCCTTAGCCTAGGGGAGCCTAAGGCCTAGGGGTGCCCTAGCCTGAAGGCTAGGGGAGCCCTAGCCTTAGCCTAGGGGTGCCCTAGCCTGAAGGCTAGGGGAGCCCTAGCTTTAGCCTAGGGGAGCCTAAGGCCTAGGGGTGCCCTAGCCTTAAGGCTAGGGGAGCCCTAGCCTTAGCCTAGGGGAGCCTAATGGCTAGGGGTGCCCTAGCCTGAAGGCTAGGGGAGCCCTAGCCTTAGCCTAGGGGAGCCTAAGGCCTAGGGGTGCCCTAGCCTGAAGGCTAGGGGAGCCCTAGCCTTAGCCTAGGGGAGCCTAAGGCCTAGGGGTGCCCTAGCCTGAAGGCTAGGGGAGCCCTAGCCTTAGCCTAGGGGAGCCTAAGGCCTAGGGGTGCCCTAGCCTGAAGACTAGGGGAGCCCTAGCGTTAGCCTAGGGGAGCCTAAGGCCTAGGGGTGCCCTAGCCTGAAGGCTTGGGGAGCCCTAGCCTTAGCCTAGGGGAGCCTAAGGCCTAGGGGTGCCCTAGCCTGAAGGCTAGGGGAGCCCTAGCCTTAGCCTAGGGGAGCCTAAGGCCTAGGGGAGCCTAAGGCCTAGGGGTGCTCTAGCCTGAAGGCTAGGGGAGCCCTAGCCTTAGCCTACGGGAGCCTAAGGCCTAGGGGTGCACTAGCCTGAAAGCTGGGAGCCCTAGCCTTAACCTATGGGAGCCTAAGGCCTAGGGGTGCCCTAGCCTGAAGGCTAGGGGAGCCCTAGCCTTAGCCTAGGGGAGCCTAAGGCCTAGGGGTGCCCTAGCCTGAAGGCTAGGGGAGCCCTAGCCTTAGCCTAGGGGAGCCTAAGGCCTAGGGGTGCCCTAGCCTGAAGGCTAGGGGAGACCTAGCCTTAGCCTAGGGGAGCCTAAGGCCTAGGGGTGCCCTAGCCTGAAGGCTAGGGGAGACCTAGCCTTAGCCTAGGGGAGCCTAAGGCCTAGGGGTGCCCTAGCCTGAAGGCTAGGGGAGCCCTAGCCTTAGCCTACGGGAGCCTAAGGCCTAGGGGTGCCCTAGCCTGAAGACTAGGGGAGCCCTAGCCGTAGCCTAGGGGAGCCTAAGGCCTAGGGGTGCCCTAGCCTGAAGGCTTGGGGAGCCCTAGCCTTAGCCTAGGGGAGCCTAAGGCCTAGGGGTGCCCTAGCCTGAAGGCTAGGGGAGCCCTAGCCTTAGCCTAGGGGAGCCTAAGGCCTAGGGGTGCCCTAGCCTGAAGGCTAGGGGAGCCCTAGCCTTAGCCTACGGGAGCCTAAGGCCTAGGGGTGCCCTAGCCTGAAAGCTGGGAGCCCTAGCCTTAACCTATGGGAGCCTAAGGCCTAGGGGTGCCCTAGCCTGAAGGCTAGGGGAGCCCTAGCCTTAGCCTAGGGGAGCCTAAGGCCTAGGGGTTCCCTAGCCTGAAGGCTAGGGGAGCCCTAGCCTTAGCCTAGGGGAGCCTAAGGCCTAGGGGTGCCCTAGCCTGAAGGCTAGGGGAGCCCTAGCCTTAGCCTAGGGGAGCCTAAGGCCTAGGGGTGCCCTAGCCTGAAGGCTAGGGGAGCCCTAGCCTTAGCCTCGGGGAGCCTAAGGCCTAGGGGTGCCCTAGCCTGAAGGCTAGGGGAGCCCTAGCCTTAGCATAGGGGAGCCTAAGGCCTAGGGGTGACCTAGCCTGAAGGCTAGGGAAGCCCTAGCCTTAGCCTAGGGGAGCCTAAGGCCTAGGGGTGCCCTAGTCTGAAGGTTAGGGGAGCCCTAGCCTTAGCCTAGGGGAGCCTAAGGCCTAGGGGTGCCCTAGCCTGAAGGCTTGGGGAGCCCTAGACTTAGCCTAGGGGAGCCTAAGGCCTAGGGGTGCCCTAGCCTTAGCCTCGGGGAGCCTAAGGCCTAGGGGTGCCCTAGCCTGAAGGCTAGGGGAGCCCTAGCCTTAGCCTAGGGGTGCCCTAGCCTGAAGGCTAGGGGAGCCCTAGCCTTAGCCTAGGGGAGCCTAAGGCCTAGGGGTGCCCTAAACTTAAGGCTAGGGGAGCCCTAGCCTTAGCCTAGGGGAGCCTAAGGCCTAGGGGTGCCCTAGCCTGAAGGCTAGGGGAGCCCTAGCCTTAGCCTAGGGGAGCCTAAGGCCTAGGGGTACCCTAGCCTGAAGGCTAGGGGAGCCCTAGCCTTAGCCTAGGGGAGCCTAAGGCCTAGGGGTGCCCTAGCCTGAAGACTAGGGGAGCCCTAGCCTTAGCTAGGGGAGCCTAAGGCCTAGGGGTGCCCTAGCCTGAAGGCTTGGGGAGCCCTAGCCTTAGCCTAGGGGAGCCTAAGGCCTAGGGGTGCCCTAGCCTGAAGGCTAGGGGAGCCCTAGCCTTAGCCTAGGGGATCCTAAGGCCTAGGGGTGCCCTAGACTGAAGGCTAGGGGAGCCCTAGCCTTAGCCTACGGGAGCCTAAGGCCTAGGGGTGCCCTAGCCTGAAGGCTGGGAGCCCTAGCCTTAACCTATGGGAGCCTAAGCCCTGGGGGTGCCCTAGCCTGAAGGCTAGGGAGCCCTAGCCTTAGCCTAGGGGAGCCTAAGGCCTAGGGGTGCCCTAGCCTGAAGGCTAGGGGAGCCCTAGCCTTAGCCTAGGGGAGCCTAAGGCCTAGGGGTGCCCTAGCCTGAAGGCTAGGGGAGCCCTAGCCTTAGCCTAGGGGAGCCTAAGGCCTAGGGGTGCCCTAGCCTGAAGGCTAGGGGAGCCCTAG